>NC_069501.1:968349265-968649265 GCF_027579735.1 Bombina bombina | reverse complement strand
CTCTCAATACCAGAGTTGCTTACGCAAGCGGCCAGCCTCAAAAACGTGCTCGTGCACGATTCCCCCATAGGAAACAATGGGGCTGTTTGAGCTGAAAAAAAACCTAACACCTGCAAAAAAGCCGCGTTCAGCTCTTAACGCAGCCCCATTGTTTGCTATGCGGTAACCCTTCCTACGTCTGCACTTAACACTCTAACATGTACCCCGAGTCTAAACACCCCTAACCTTACACTTATTAACCCCTAATCTGCTGCCCCCGCTATCGCTGACACCTGCATTTTATTTTTAACCCCTAATCTGCTGCTCCGTAAACCGCCGCTACTTACATTATCCCTATGTACCCCTAATCTGCTGCCCCTAACACCGCCGACCCCTATATTATATTTATTAACCCCTAATCTGCCCCCCTCAACGTCGCCTCCACCTGCCTACACTTATTAACCCCTAATCTGCCGAGCGGACCTGAGCGCTACTATAATAAAGTTATTAACCCCTAATCCGCCTCACTAACCCTATAATAAATAGTATTAACCCCTAATCTGCCCTCCCTAACATCGCTGACACCTAACTTCAATTATTAACCCCTAATCTGCCGACCGGAGCTCACCGCTATTCTAATAAATGTATTAACCCCTAAAGCTAAGTCTAACCCTAACACTAACACCCCCCTAAGTTAAATATAATTTAAATCTAACTAAATTAATTAACTCTTATTAAATAAATTATTCCTATTTAAAGCTAAATACTTACCTGTAAAATAAATCCTAATATAGCTACAATATAAATTATAATTATATTATAGCTATTTTAGGATTAATATTTATTTTACAGGTAACTTTGTATTTATTTTAACCAGGTACAATAGCTATTAAATAGTTAAGAACTATTTAATAGCTAAAATAGTTAAAATAATTACAAATTTACCTGTAAAAGAAATCCTAAGTTACAATTAAACCTAACACTAGACTATCAATAAATTAATTAAATAAACTACCTACAATTACCTACAATTAACCTAACACTACACTATCAATACATTAATTAAATACAATTGCTACAAATAAATACAATTAAATAAACTAGCTAAAGTACAAAAAATAAAAAAGAACTAAGTTACAAAAAATAAAAAAATAATTACAAACATAAGAAAAATATTACAACAATTTTAAACTAATTACACCTACTCTAAGCCCCCTAATAAAATAACTAAGCCCCCCAAAATAAAAAAAATGCCCTACCCTATTCTAAATTACTAAAGTTCAAAGCTCTTTTACCTTACCAGCCCTGAACAGAGCCCTTTGCGGGGCATGCCCCAAGAAATACAGCTCTTTTGCCTGTAAAAAAAAACATACAATACCCAAGCCCCCCAACATTACAACCCACCACCCACATACCCCTAATCTAACCCAAACCCCCCTTAAATAAACCTAACACTAAGCCCCTGAAGATCATCCTACCTTGTCTTCACCTCACCGTGTATCACACCGATCCGTCCAGAAGAGCTCCTCCGATGTCCTGATCCAAGCCCAAGCGGGGGGCTGAAGAGGTCCATGATCCGGCTGAAGTCTTCATCCAAGCGGGGCAGAAGAGGTCTTCCATCCGATTGAAGTCTTCATCCAAGCGGCATCCATCCGGAGCGAAGCGGCAGCATCCTGAAGACCTCCACCGCGGAACATCCATCCTGGCCGACGACTGAACGACGAATGACGGTTCCTTTAAATGACGTCATCCAAGATGGCGTCCCTCGAATTCCGATTGGCTGATAGGATTCTATCAGCCAATCGGAAATAAGGTAGGAATATTCTGATTGGCTGATGGAATCAGCCGATCAGAATCAAGTTCAATCCGATTGACTGATCCGATCAGCCAATCAGATTGAGCTCGCATTCTATTGGCTGATTGGAACAGCCAATTATTTTGGGGGGCTTTGTTATTTTATTAGGGGGCTTAGAGTAGGTGTAATTAGTTTAAAATTGTTGTAATATTTTTCTTATGTTTGTAAATATTTTTTTATTTTTTGTAACTTAGTTCTTTTTTATTTTTTGTACTTTAGCTAGTTTATTTAATTGTATTTATTTGTAGCAATTGTATTTAATTAATGTATTGATAGTGTAGTGTTAGGTTAATTGTAGGTAATTGTAGGTAGTTTATTTAATTAATTTATTGATAGTCTAGTGTTAGGTTTAATTGTAACTTAGGTTAGGATTTCTTTTACAGGTAAATTTGTAATTATTTTAACTATTTTAGCTATTAAATAGTTCTTAACTATTTAATAGCTATTGTACCTGGTTAAAATAAATACAAAGTTACCTGTAAAATAAATATTAATCCTAAAATAGCTATAATATAATTATAATTTATATTGTAGCTATATTAGGATTTATTTTACAGGTAAGTATTTAGCTTTAAATAGGAATAATTTATTTAATAAGAGTTAATTAATTTCGTTAGATTTAAATTATATTTAACTTAGGGGGGTGTTAGTGTTAGGGTTAGACTTAGCTTTAGGGGTTAATACATTTATTAGAATAGCGGTGAGCTCCGGTCGGCAGATTAGGGGTTAATAATGTGTCGGCGATGTTAGGGAGGGCAGATTAGGGGTTAATACTATTTATTATAGGGTTAGTGAGGCGGATTAGGGGTTAATAACTTTATTATAGTAGCGCTCAGGTCCGGTCGGCAGATTAGAGGTTAATAAGTGTAGGCAGGTGGAGGCGACATTGAGGGGGCAGATTAGGGGTTAATAAATATAATATAGGGGTCGGCGGTGTTAGGGGCAGCAGATTAGGGGTACATAAGGATAACATAGGTGGCGGTCGGCAGATTAGGGGTTAAAAAAATGTATTCGAGTGTCGGCGATGTGGGGGGACCTCGGTTTAGGGGTACATAGGTAGTTTATGGGTGTTAGTGTACTTTAGAGTACAGTAGTTAAGAGCTTTATGAACCGGCGTTAGCCCAGAAAGCTCTTAACTACTGACTTTTTTCCTGCGGCTGGAGCTTTGTCGTTAGATGTCTAACGCTCACTTCAGAAACGACTCTAAATACCGGAGTTAGAAAGATCCCATTGAAAAGATAGGATACGCAATTTACGTAAGGGGATCTGCGGTATGGAAAAGTCGCGGCTGAAAAGTGAGCGTTAGACCCTATTTTGAGTGACTCCAAATACCGGCGGTAGCCTAAAACCAGCGTTAGGAGCCTCTAACGCTGGTTTTCACAGCTAACGCCAAACTCCAAATCTAGGTGTATAAATGTTACCTTGTATACCGCCTATGTTTATAGCACTGCAGAATCTGTTGGCACGCTACAAATAACCAATAATAATAATAATAATTGCCTGTTTTTATTTTTTTATTGTTTCACCCCTTCACGCCGTTAGGACGTTCCATGCTTCCCTAACAGCACTGGGCTTTAATGCTGTTAGGACAGTGTGGAATGTTCTACCATATACGGCATCCTGCAGCATTTCAGTACCCTTTGAAGTAGGCGAGGATCGGCCTAGGGGCCGTGACTAGCATCTTAGGTAGTCCCCCATGATCCGATCCCGGTCTTTAAATCACACGATTGCATCAACGACCACGTGATTTAATTTTACAAATAGTGTTTACATCTGAATTTTGTTCTGATGTGAACGCTATTATTCTGTCACAAATGGTTTAATATTACTTGCCTTCAGTTAGTTCACTTTACCCCATCCCTTCCATACAGTGGTTTTCTCACTGAAATTATTTAAACACAGCTACTGTAGTCATAAGACAAATGGCTGTAAAAGCTTCTCTGGGTCCCCTTTGTTCAAAAACAGCAGACATTGCTGACTTTGTCATTATTTTTGGCACTTAGAAGGCTGATAATTGCAGCTGCGCACCACACTTTTGAAATTCCCAGCAGTGAAACTTTGATCAGGTAGCTTGTAAGGTTATTTTTAGCTCTAGTGTAGATATTATGCTCCCCCCTGACACTCCCTGTTCCCTACTTGATCTCTCCCCCCCCCCCCCCGGTAGTCACCACCATCTTAGGTACTGGTAGAGAGTCTGCCAGTATGAAGTTTAGGGATTTGTTTTAATTTCTATAGTGCTGGATCTACCTCCCTGATCTCCCCAAACAGCTCTCTTACCCTCCTCCTCCCACTGCTTGATGCCATTTTGTTACTATCAGCTAGTCTGCCAGTAAGAAAACATTTTTATTTTATTTATTTTTTAACTATTTTCTAGTGTTGTGGCACAACCCCTGACTCATCATGCTAAACTGCTAAATAGCCAGACCCATATCAATTTCTGTTAATTAAATAGCAACCAGACACCCCATCACAAGTAACCCTTTAAATGCTCCATCACAAGTATCCCTTTAAATGCTGGACCTCCATTGCTCTTAACGCACTTGCTGCCCCTACACTGCACCTAACACTTAGGCCCCGATGTTAGAAAGTGCTACGAGGCAGGAAAATATTCCAAGCGATCCGCGGCTATGTTGATCGAGCTTATCGGAATATTCCCAGCTCTCGACATAGTCGGAAATGTAAGTTAAAAAAATCTAAATGATAAAAATGTAAGTTAAGAAATGTAGCTTAAAAAAATCTAATTTAAAAAAATCTAATTTAAAAAAAATCTAACTTTAAAAAATGTAAGTTAAAAAAAATTACAAAACCTGAAAACGAAAAACCTCAAATGAAATCTAACTCTACTCTAACACCTAAACCCCCTCTAAATTAACCTCACTTAAATTGCACAAAAAAAGCTAAATTACACAAAATAAAAAAGTAACAAAAAATTATAAACTACATTGTACAAAAAAAAAGCATTATACCTAACACTAAACTACATGCCCCATAAAATAAAAAAGCCCCCCCCCAAAAAATATATAAAAACCCTGAACCCTAACTCTAAAATAAATTACTATAGCCCTTAAAAGGGAATTTTGGAGGGCATTCCCCCCAGCTTTTTTGCCAATAAAATAAAAAAGTTACAAACCCCTTAACTTACATTAAAGGAACCCCCCCCAAAAAAATCTAGTCTAAAAAAATCTAGCCTAAGAAATAAAATTAAAAATAACAAAGTCTATTCTAAAAAAAAAAATAATAATAATAAAAAAAAAACCCCTAACTAACCCCAAAAGTTTTACTCACATCTGATGGGGACTCCTGCTCCTCTTGATCCGTTGAGGGCCCATATTCATCCATGGCTCCAGTCGCCGGAGGCCTATCTTCGCGGGAAAGCAGAGGCAAACTTTGGCGGCCTCTTCTGCCGCCTCCGTTCCACAATCTTCATCAACAGCTGGGCCCATCTTTATCTATCCTCAAGGCGCCGGAGGCACATCTTCACAGCGGCGGACTTTGGCGGCCTCCGCTCCTTTCGTTCCGCAGGTTCCTTTCTTCAACTCTCTTTAGGGAACACTCCTCTTCATGCGATCTCCGCCGCATACTGAAACCTGGAAGCATGGAATCCCAATATATAGGGGTATTACTTAATTCTGATTGGCTGATTTCAAATCAGTCAATCCCTATTGGCTGATTTGAATCAGCCAATAGAAATAACTTTTTTAAATTTAAATGGTCATGTTATATTGGATGATTAGAATTTAAATTTTAAAAAGTTATTTAGCAAATGGATATTAGCATAGCTTTGTTAAGTAAAGGATCTGACAATATAAGAATGCTGGATATCTTTTTTTTTTCTTCTTAAGGTAGGAAGTGAGTCACTCTGCCCCTGCCATTTCATACTAAAAATAGTATATCACAAGGTCAACTGGGACTCCCTTTGAATCATGGTGTTGGGATTTGGCTTTGCAGGTTGCTTCTCAGAGAGAAAGATAAACTATTATAATTATCTAAGTTTTAAAATGCACCAGGTCAGATTGATGTATATAATATATATATATAGACAAAAATACCCCTCTCCTTGGGATTTTGTCCCGGGAACAGCTTTGACACAGTCTTCACATCAGAAAAGTACTCCACACACACTAGGTTCAGATGTAAACACCCTGGTCTGTATATTCAAAGACAATTTGCAGGTAAACAGCTTTAACATAAACAAAACAAAATGCATCCTTGCATAATGGAACTTACTAAACAGAATAAAGGATTCTTGACTAAAGTTGTGTGGTTTTTCCACACCACTGCAAAATCACAAACAGTTTTCAAACTTACAGGCCTAGAACCTTTAGACAGCTGCACAACATGTATTCTGTATTTCCCATACAGGTTCTAACTAGCAGCCTCAGCACACACTATTTGACAAGAGCTAATTACATCCCTATAGCTGCCTGCAGGTGAGAAAACCTTAGCTTGTAGGGTAAACCTGAACTGGGCTCCTCACCTGCAATTCTCTGCCACATCTAAACTGTGGAATACTGGCCCAAAACACAATTATTGGCACATTTTTAATCCCACCAAGAATATTGTAGAATTTGTGGGGAAACATAAATTCCTTTACAAACAATCCCTTGAGCTCTGTCACATATCTCCCCCTCAGCTCAGACCTAATGGGATCAGCAGCCTTAGAAAAAACTGAGTGCATTCTGGAAAGACTATTAGCATTTCCCTGTTTACTTCCTGCTCTGTATTCAATAGAAAAATGATATGGTTGCAAACTCAGGAACCAATGGCTAACTCTGCTTTTTGCTCACCAATGTAATTGGAGCATGATCAGTCACCGATCTAAACTTTATCTCTGAGATAATACTTAAAGTGATTGTCAATCCTAGCGTTTGTGAAACGCTAGGATTGACCATTGGAACAAATAAAGGGGACTTTCATTCATAAGGTATAAAATACTTCATGCTGAAAGTTCCTTTATTTGTTTCAAGCGTTTGCCGCACTGAGCTGCTCAGGCAGACCACGGCAGAACGCTGTTTTGCTAAGAGGTGACGGTTTTACCTCTTATCAAATAGCTGTGCGCTCCAGCAGGCGCCAAGCCGGATTTCCCGCACGGCTATTGGCTAAGAGGTGAAAACGTCACCTCTTAGCAAAACTGTGTTCTGGCGTGGGCTGCCTGAGCAGCTCAGTGCGGCGAACGCTTGAAACAAATAAAGGAGCTTTCAGCATGAAGTATTTTATACTTCATGACTGAAAGTCCCCTTTATTTGTTCCAATGGTCAATCCTAGGGTTTCATAAACGCTAGGATTGACAATCATTTTAAATAGTGTCCACTGTCCATTTTATCGCCAGACACTCCTTCTCCACTATAACATATTTCCTTTCATGGGGATCCAGCTTCCTACTAAAAGACCAACTCATGAATTCTCTGCATTGGATACGCATCAAACTTTGAAATTAAATTCAGTTTACAGTAATCATTACAGAATCTAATTGTGCCATCAGGCTTTGGCGCAAAAACAATCAGTCTGCTCCAATCACTTTGAGTTTCTTCAATTATACCCAAATCACAGTTTTGACTTCTGATCTAACAGCCTGCCTATGAGCCTCAGGTATTCTCTATGGTTTAAAATTAATCTTTTTTTCTGTTACAATGTCATGTTTAATAATATTAGTTATACCTGGGACGATGGAAAACACCTCTCTATCACCTAGCTTTAGAGTTTGCGGCAAAGGGGTGCGTTAGCTACGCGTGTTTTTCCCCCCCCCGCACCTTTTAAATAACGCTGGTATTTAGAGTTCTCTGAAGGGCTGCGTTAGGCTCCAAAAAGCGTACAGGCATATTTACTGCCACTTCAACTCTAAATACCAGCGTTGCTTACGGTAGCGGCCAGCTTGAAAAACGTGCTCGTGCACGATTCCCCCATAGGAAACAATGGGCTGCGTTAGGAGCTGAACGCTGCTTTTTTGCAGGTGTTAGGTTTTTTCAGCTCAAACTGCCCCATTGTTTCCTATGGGGGAATCGTGCACGAGCACGTTTTTTCAAGCTGGCCGCTACCGTAAGCAACGCTGGTATTAGAGTTGAAGTGGCAGTAAAATGCCTGTACGCTTTTTGGAGCCTAACGCAGCCCTTCAGAGAACTCTAAATACCAGCGTTATTTAAAAGGTGCGGGGGGGGGAAAAACACGCGTAGCTAACGCACCCCTTTGGCCGCAAAACTCTAAAGCTAGGTGATAGAGAGGTGTTTTCCATCGTCCCAGGTATAACTAATATTATTAAACATGACATTGTAACAGAAAAAAAGATTAATTTTAAACCATAGAGAATACCTGAGCTCATAGGCAGGCTGTTAGATCAGAAGTCAAAACTGTGATTTGGGTATAATTGAAGAAACTCAAAGTGATTGGAGCAGACTGATTGTTTTGCGCCAAAGCCTGATGGCACAAATTTCTGTAATGATTACTGTAAACTGAATTTAATTTCAAAGTTTGATGCGTATCCAATGCAGAGAATTCATGAGTTGGTCTTTTAGTAGGAAGCTGGATCCCCATGAAAGGAAATATGTTATAGTGGAGAAGGAGTGTCTGGCGATAAAATGGACAGTGGACACTATTTAAAATGATTGTCAATCCTAGCGTTTATGAAACCTAGGATTGACCATTGGAACAAATAAAGGGGACTTTCAGTCATGAAGTATAAAATACTTCATGCTGAAAGCTCCTTTATTTGTTTCAAGCGTTCGCCGCACTGAGCTGCTCAGGCAGCCCACGCCAGAACACAGTTTTGCTAAGAGGTGACGTTTTCACCTCTTAGCCAATAGCCGTGCGGGAAATCCGGCTTGGCGCCTGCTGGAGCGCACAGCTATTTGATAAGAGGTAAAACCGTCACCTCTTAGCAAACAGCGTTCTGCCGTGGTCTGCCTGAGCAGCTCAGTGCGGCAAACGCTTGAAACAAATAAAGGAACTTTCAGCATGAAGTATTTTATACCTTATGAATGAAAGTCCCCTTTATTTGTTCCAATGGTCAATCCTAGCGTTTTCACAAACGCTAGGATTGACAATCACTTTAAGTATTATCTCAGAGATAAAGTTTAGATCGGTGACTGATCATGCTCCAATTTACATTGGTGAGCAAAAAGCAGAGTTAGCCATTGGTTCCTGAGTTTGCAACCATATCATTTTTCTATTGAATACAGAGCAGGAAGTAAACAGGGAAATGCTAATAGTCTTTCCAGAATGCACTCAGTTTTTTCTAAGGCTGCTGATCCCATTAGGTCTGAGCTGAGGGGGAGATATGTGACAGAGCTCAAGGGATTGTTTGTAAAGGAATTTATGTTTCCCCACAAATTCTACAATATTCTTGGTGGGATTAAAAATGTGCCAATAATTGTGTTTTGGGCCAGTATTCCACAGTTTAGATGTGGCAGAGAATTGCAGGTGAGGAGCCCAGTTCAGGTTTACCCTACAAGCTAAGGTTTTCTCACCTGCAGGCAGCTATAGGGATGTAATTAGCTCTTGTCAAATAGTGTGTGCTGAGGCTGCTAGTTAGAACCTGTATGGGAAATACAGAATACATGTTGTGCAGCTGTCTAAAGGTTCTAGGCCTGTAAGTTTGAAAACTGTTTGTGATTTTGCAGTGGTGTGAAAAACCACACAACTTTAGTCAAGAATCCTTTATTCTGTTTAGTAAGTTCCATTATGCAAGGATGCATTTTTGTTTTGTTTATGTTAAAGCTGTTTACCTGCAAATTGTCTTTGAATATACAGACCAGGGTGTTTACATCTGAACCTAGTGTGTGTGGAGTACTTTTCTGATGTGAAGACTGTGTCAAAGCTGTTCCCGGGACAAAATCCCAAGGAGAGGGTATTTTTGTCTATATATATATTATATACATCAATCTGACCTGGTGCATTTTAAAACTTAGATAATTATAATAGTTTATCTTTCTCTCTGAGAAGCAACTGCAAAGCCAAATCCCAACACCATGATTCAAAGGGAGTCCCAGTTGACCTTGTGATATACTATTTTAGTATGAAATGGCAGGGCAGAGTGACTCACTTCCTACCTTAAGAAGAAAAAAAAAAGATATCCAGCATTCTATATTGTCAGATCCTTTACTTAACAAAGCTATGCTAATATCCATTTGCTAAATAACTTTTAAAATTTAAATTCTAATCATCCAATATAACATGACCATTTAAATTTAAAAAAGTTATTTCTATTGCTGATTCAAATCAGCCAATAGGGATTGACTGATTTGAAATCAGCCAATCAGAATTAAGTAATACCCCTATATATTGGGATTCCATGCTTCCAGGTTTCAGTATGCGGCGAGATCGCATGAAGAGGAGTGTTCCCTAAAGAGAGTTGAAGAAAGGAACCTGCGGAACGAAAGGAGCGGAGGCCGCCAAAGTCCGCCGCTGTGAAGATGTGCCTCCGGCGCCTTGAGGATAGATAAAGATGGGCCAGCTGTTGATGAAGATTGTGGAACGGAGGCGGCAGAAGAGGCCGCCAAAGTTTGCCTCTGCTTTCCCGCGAAGATAGGCCTCCGGCGACTGGAGCCATGGATGAATATGGGCCCTCAACGGATCAAGAGGAGCAGTAGTCCCCATCAGATGTGAGTAAAACTTTTGGGGTTAGTTAGGGGTTTTTTTTTTTTATTATTATTATTTTTTTTTTTAGAATAGACTTTGTTATTTTTAATTTTATTTCTTAGGCTAGATTTTTTTAGACTAGATTTTTTTGGGGGGGGTTCCTTTAATGTAAGTTAAGGGGTTTGTAACTTTTTTATTTTTTGGCAAAAAAGCTGGGGGGAATGCCCTCCAAAATTCCCTTTTAAGGGCTATAGTAATTTATTTTAGAGTTAGGGTTCAGGGTTTTTATATATTTTTTGGGGGGGCTTTTTTATTTTATGGGGCATGTAGTTTAGTGTTAGGTATAATGCTTTTTTTTGTAACAATGTAGTTTATAATTTTTTGTTACTTTTTTATTTTGTGTAATTTAGCTTTTTTTGTGCAATTTAAGTGAGGTTAATTTAGAGGGGGTTTAGTGTTAGAGTAGAGTTAGATTTCATTTGAGGTTTTTCGTTTTCAGGTTTTGTAATTTTTTTTAACTTACATTTTTTAAAGTTAGATTTTTTTTAAATTAGATTTTTTTAAATTAGATTTTTTTAAGCTACATTTCTTAACTTACATTTTTATCATTTAGATTTTTTTAACTTACATTTCCGACTATGTCGAGAGCTGGGAATATTCGATAAGCTCGATCAACATAGCCGCGGATCGCTTGGAATATTTTCCTGCCTCGTAGCACTTTCTAACATCGGGGCCTAAGTGTTAGGTGCAGTGTAGGGGCAGCAAGTGCGTTAAGAGCAATGGAGGTCCAGCATTTAAAGGGATACTTGTGATGGAGCATTTAAAGGGTTACTTGTGATGGGGTGTCTGTTGCTATTAATTAACAGAAATTGATATGGGTCTGGCTATTTAGCAGTTTAGCATGATGAGTCAGGGGTTGTGCCACAACACTATAAAATAGTTAAAAAATAAATAAAATAAAAATGTTTTCTTACTGGCAGACTAGCTGATAGTAACAAAATGGCATCAAGCAGTGGGAGGAGGAGGGTAAGAGAGCTGTTTGGGGAGATCAGGGAGGTAGATCCAGCACTATAGAAATTAAAACAAATCCTAAACTTCATACTGGCAGACTCTCTACCAGTACCTAAGATGGTGGTGACTACCGGGGGGGGGGGGAGAGATCAAGTAGGGAACAGGGAGTGTCAGGGGGGAGCATAATATCTACACTAGAGCTAAAAATAACCTTACAAGCTACCTGATCAAAGTTTCACTGCTGGGAATTTCAAAAGTGTGGTGCGCAGCTGCAATTATCAGCCTTCTAAGTGCCAAAAATAATGACAAAGTCAGCAATGTCTGCTGTTTTTGAACAAAGGGGACCCAGAGAAGCTTTTACAGCCATTTGTCTTATGACTACAGTAGCTGTGTTTAAATAATTTCAGTGAGAAAACCACTGTATGGAAGGGATGGGGTAAAGTGAACTAACTGAAGGCAAGTAATATTAAACCATTTGTGACAGAATAATAGCGTTCACATCAGAACAAAATTCAGATGTAAACACTATTTGTAAAAATTAAATCACGTGGTCGTTGATGCAATCGTGTGATTTAAAGACCGGGATCGGATCATGGGGGGACTACCTAAGATGCTAGTCACGGCCCCTAGGCCGATCCTCGCCTACTTCAAAGGGTACTGAAATGCTGCAGGATGCCGTATATGGTAGAACATTCCACACTGTCCTAACAGCATTAAAGCCCAGTGCTGTTAGGGAAGCATGGAACGTCCTAACGGCGTGAAGGGGTGAAACAATAAAAAAATAAAAACAGGCAATTATTTATTATTATTATTGGTTATTTGTAGCGTGCCAACAGATTCTGCAGTGCTATAAACATAGGCGGTATACAAGGTAACATTTATACACCTAGATTTGGAGTTTGGCGTTAGCTGTGAAAACCAGCGTTAGAGGCTCCTAACGCTGGTTTTAGGCTACCGCCGGTATTTGGAGTCACTCAAAATAGGGTCTAACGCTCACTTTTCAGCCGCGACTTTTCCATACCGCAGATCCCCTTACGTAAATTGCGTATCCTATCTTTTCAATGGGATCTTTCTAACTCCGGTATTTAGAGTCGTTTCTGAAGTGAGCGTTAGACATCTAACGACAAAGCTCCAGCCGCAGGAAAAAAGTCAGTAGTTAAGAGCTTTCTGGGCTAACGCCGGTTCATAAAGCTCTTAACTACTGTACTCTAAAGTACACTAACACCCATAAACTACCTATGTACCCCTAAACCGAGGTCCCCCCACATCGCCGACACTCGAATACATTTTTTTAAACCCTAATCTGCCGACCGCCACCTATGTTATCCTTATGTACCCTAATCTGCTGCCCCTAACACCGCCGACCCCTATATTATATTTATTAACCCCTAATCTGCCCCCTCAATGTCGCCTCCACCTGCCTACACTTATTAACCTCTAATCTGCCGAGCGGACCTGAGCGCTACTATAATAAAGTTATTAACCCCTAATCCGCCTCACTAACCCTATAATAAATAGTATTAACCCCTAATCTGCCCTCCCTAACATCGCCGACACATTTTTAACCCCTAATCTGCCGACCGGAGCTCACCGCTATTCTAATAAATGTATTAACCCCTAAAGCTAAGTCTAACCCTAACACTAACACCCCCTAAGTTAAATATAATTTAAATCTAACGAAATTAATTAACTCTTATTAAATAAATTATTCCTATTTAAAGCTAAATACTTACCTGTAAAATAAATCCTAATATAGCTACAATATAAAATTATAATTATATTATAGCTATTTTAGGATTAATATTTATTTTACAGGTAACTTTGTATTTTTTTTAACCAGGTACAATAGCTATTAAATAGTTAAGAACTATTTAATAGCTAAAATAGTTAAAATAATTACAAATTTACCTGTAAAAGAAATCCTAACCTAAGTTACAATTAAACCTAACACTAGACTATCAATAAATTAATTAAATAAACTACCTACAATTACCTACAATTAACCTAACACTACACTATCAATACATTAATTAAATACAATTGCTACAATAATACAATTAAATAAACTAGCTAAAGTACAAAAAATAAAAAAGAACTAAGTTACAAAAAATAAAAAAATATTTACAAACATAAGAAAAATATTACAACAATTTTAAACTAATTACACCTACTCTAAGCCCCCTAATAAAATAACAAAGCCCCCCAAAATAATTGGCTGTTCCAATCAGCCAATAGAATGCGAGCTCAATCTGATTGGCTGATCGGATCAGTCAATCGGATTGAACTTGATTCTGATCGGCTGATTCCATCAGCCAATCAGAATATTCCTACCTTATTTCCGATTGGCTGATAGAATCCTATCAGCCAATCGGAATTCGAGGGACGCCATCTTGGATGACGTCATTTAAAGGAACCGTCATTCGTCGTTCAGTCGTCGGCCAGGATGGATGTTCCGCGGTGGAGGTCTTCAGGATGCTGCCGCTTCGCTCCGGATGGATGCCGCTTGGATGAAGACTTCAATCGGATGGAAGACCTCTGCCCCGCTTGGATGAAGACTTCAGCCGGATCATGGACCTCTTCAGCCCCCCCGCTTGGGCTTGGATCAGGACATCGGAGGAGCTCTTCTGGACGGATCGTGTGATACACGTGAGGTGAAGACAAGGTAGGATGATCTTCAGGGGCTTAGTGTTAGGTTTATTTAAGGGGGGTTTGGGTTAGATTAGGGTATGTGGGTGGTGGGTTGTAATGTTGGGGGCTTGGGTATTGTATGTTTTTTTTTACAGGCAAAAGAGCTGTATTTCTTGGGGCATGCCCCGCAAAGGGCTCTGTTCAGGGCTGGTAAGGTAAAAGAGCTTTGAACTTTAGTAATTTAGAATAGGTAGGTAGGGCATTTTTTTATTTTGGGGGGCTTATGTTATTTTATTAGGGGGCAGAGTAGGTGTAATTAGTTTAAAATTGTTGTAATATTTTTCTTATGTTTGTAATTTTTTTTTATTTTTGTAACTTAGTTTCTTTTTTATTTTTGTACTTTAGCTAGTTTATTTAATTGTATTTATTTGTAGCAATTGTATTTAATTAATGTATTGATAGTGTAGTGTTAGGTTAATTGTAGGTAATTGTAGGTAGTTTATTTAATTAATTTATTGATAGTCTAGTGTTTAATTGTAACTTAGGATTTCTTTTACAGGTAAATTTGTAATTATTTTAACTATTTTAGCTATTAAATAGTTCTTAACTATTTAATAGCTATTGTACCTGGTTAAAATAAATACAAAGTTACCTGTAAAATAAATATTAATCCTAAAATAGCTATAATATAATTATAATTTATATTGTAGCTATATTAGGATTTATTTTACAGGTAAGTATTTAGCTTTAAATAGGAATAATTTATTTAATAAGAGTTAATTAATTTAGTTAGATTTAAATTATATTTAACTTAGGGGGGTGTTAGTGTTAGGGTTAGACTTAGCTTTAGGGTTAATACATTTATTAGAATAGCGTGAGCTCCGGTCGGCAGATTAGGGGTTAATAATTGAAGTTAGGTGTCAGCGATGTTAGGGAGGGCAGATTAGGGGTTAATACTATTTATTATAGGGTTAGTGAGGCGGATTAGGGTTAATAACTTTAATTAGTAGCGCTCAGGTCCGCTCGGCAGATTAGGGGTTAATAAGTGTAGGCAGGTGGAGGCGACGTTGAGGGGGCAGATTAGGGTTAATAAATATAATATAGGGTCGGCGGTGTTAGGGGCAGCAGATTAGGGGTACATAGGGATAATGTAAGTAGCGGCGGTTTACGGAGCAGCAGATTAGGGGTTAAAAATAAAATGCAGGTGTCAGCGATAGCGGGGGCAGCAGATTAGGGTTAATAAGTGTAAGGTTAGGGGTGTTTAGACTCGGGGTACATGTTAGAGTGTTAAGTGCAGACGTAGGAAGGGTTACCGCATAGCAAACAATGGGGCTGTTAAGAGCTGAACGCGGCTTTTTTGCAGGTGTTAGGTTTTTTTTCAGCTCAAACAGCCCCATTGTTTCCTATGGGGGAATCGTGCACGAGCACGTTTTTGAGGCTGGCCGCTTGCGTAAGCAACTCTGGTATTGAGAGTTGAAGCTGCGTTAAAAATGCTCTACGCTCCTTTTTTGGAGCCTAACGCAGCCTTTATGTGGACTCTCAATACCAGAGTTATTTTTATGGTGCGGCCAGAAAAAAGCCGGCGTTAGTTTTTCGGGTCGTTACCGACAAAACTCCAAATCTAGCGGATAGAGATTTAATGGGTAGAGGGCCCTGCCGAGAGTTGCACTGTTGTAGTCAGCTCTTATGAAGGTGATCTGCAAAGAGTTGGGCTCTTAGGCTTACATGCTAAGGAGGTTCATGGCGGATAGCAATGGGGAGAGGAACTGGTATTAGGAATGGTTAGTGTAGGTTGTATGCATCCCTGAACAGTAGAGTCTTTAGGGAGTGCTTGAAGCTTTCAAAATTAGGGGAGAGTCTTGTGGAGCGAGGCAAGGATTCCACAAGATGGGAGCCAGCCTGGAGACGTCCTGTATATGGGAATGTAAGGAGGTAACAAAAGAGGAGGAGATTAGGAGGTCGTAAGCAGAGTGAAGGGGAAGCGGGGAGAGTATCTGGAGACAAGGGCCTCGATTTAACAAAGTCTGGCGGACCTGATCCGACAGTGCGGATCAGGTCCGCCAAACCTCGCTGAATACGGAGAGCAATACGCTCTCCGTATTCAGCATTGCCCCAGCAGCTCACCAGAGCTGCTGGTGCAACGCCTCCCCCTGCAGACTCGCGGCCAATTGGCCACCAGCAGGGAGGTGTCAATCAACCCAATCGTACTCGATCGGGTTGAATTGTGGCGATGTCTGTCCGCCTGCTCAGAGCAGGTGGACAGGTTGTGGAGCAGCGGTCTTGCAGAGAGGTGCAGTAGATGAAGAGCGACGTGTATGGAAGATAAGCCTGGCAGAGGCATTCATTATGGATTGTAAAGGAGCTAGGCGGCAGCTAGGGAGACCAGAGAGTACGGAGTTGAAATAGTCGAGTCGGGAAAGGATGAGAGAGTGGATTAAAATCTTGGTTGTTTCTTGTGTAAGGAAATGTCTAATTTTAGAGATGTTTTTAAGGTGGAAGTGTCAGGATTTAGCCAAGGACTGAATGTGAGGAGTGGAAGAAAAATCTGAGTCAAGTGTGACCCTAAGACATCGGGCATGTGTGGTAGGGGTAATGATGGAGTTGTCGACAGTTATAGAGAGATGGGGGTGGAGATTTTAGAAGAAGGGGGGAAATAAGGAGCTCCCTTTTGGAGAGATTTAGCTTAAGGTAGTGAGAGGATATCCAGGAAGAGATTTGAGAAAGACAGTGATACGGGCAATTATGGTTACCAATAAACAGTACAAATTGTTTTTTTTGTTTTTCATTTATTTTAATTGAACATTAGTCAACAAAATACACATTTAGGACACAATATCATAATGCAACAATTAGTTAAATAACAAACCAGATATACATAGGTTGTGCAAAGTCCAAAGAGAAGTCCATATACCTGGTAATCACAGTCCTTGAGGTGTAAGAGTTCAGTTCTCCAATTAGTTTTATTAAACCACATACCTCGTGATAAACTAAATAAATAATATTGATACTGTGAATCTGATATAAAGAAAAAAAAATCAAGAAGATTCCGGTCAAAATTTAAATGTACATAAATTAATCATATGTTTGAATAGAAACATATTTACATGTATTGGCAAAAATACTTCTAGCAAAAGTTATCACTGTTTTAGTGTTAAATTTTCTCTGCACGTGCATGTGAAAATAGCTAGATATTCTCAGTGCACCATTTTAAATACTACAGCTGCTCAGATCGCCAGTGGGGCTTGTATCGTGTCAGCAATTAAAGAGACATGAAAATTCCTTTTGTGATTTAGACACAGCATGTGATTTTAAACAACTTTTCAATGTAATTATTTTATATAGTTTGCTACATTCTCTTGGTATCTTTAGTTGAATACCAATAAAAGAATACCTAGGTAGGTTTGAGATTGGGAGCTAGCTGCTGCTTGGTGGCTATACAGAAATGCCTCTTTTCATTGGTTCACTAGATGTGTAGTGCACTGCTGCTCCTTCAACAATGGATAGCAAGAGACTGAAGCAAATGTGATAATAGAAGTAACTTGGAAAGTTGTTTAAAATGACACACTCTATCTGAATCATAAAAGAAAAGAAATGGTGTTTCATGTCAGCCTTTAACAAATTAACGGCTAGATTTAGAGTTCTGCGTTAGCCGTCAAAACCAGCATTAGAGGCTCCTAATGCTGGTTTTGGGCTACCGCTGGTATTTAGAGTCAGGAAGGAAAGGGTCTAACGCTCACTTTGCAGCCGTGACTTTTCCATACCGCAGATCCCCCTACGCCAATTGCGTATCCTATCTTTTCAATGGGATCTTTCTAACGCCGGTATTTAGAGTCTTGGCTGAAGTGAGCATTAGAAATCTAACGACAAAACTCCAGCCGCAGAAAAAAGTCAGTAGTTAAGAGCTTTCTGGGCTAACGCCTGTTTATAAAGCTCTTAACTACTGTGCTCTAAAGTACACTAACACCCATAAACTACCTATGTACCCCTAAACCGAGGTCCCCCCACATCGCCGCCACTCTAATAAAAAATTTTAACCCCTAATCTGCCGTATACCACCGCCACCTACGTTATCCCTATGTACCCCTAATCTGCTGCCCCTAACACCGCCGACACCTATTAATTAACCCCTAATCTGCCGACCGGACCTCACCGCTACTATAATAAAGTTATTAACCCCTAATCCGCCTCACTCCCCGCCTCAATAACCCTATAATAAATAGTATTAACCCCTAATCTGCCCTCCCTAACATCGCCAACACCTAACTTCAAGTATTAACCCCTAATATGCCGACCGGACCTCACCTCTACTCTAATAAATTTATTAACCACTAAAGCTTAAAGCTAAGTCTAACCCTAACCCTAACACCCCCCTAAGTTAAATATAATTTTATTCTAACTAAATAAATTAACTCTTATTAAATAAATTATTCCTATTTAAAGCTAAATACTTACCTGTAAAATAAACCCTAATATAGCTACAATATAAATTATAATTATATTGTAGCTATTTTAGGATTAATATTTATTTTATAGGCAACTTTGTATTTATTTTAACCAGGTACAATAGCATTTAAATAGTTATTTACTATTTAATAGTTACCTAGTTAAAATAATTACAAAATTACCTGTAAAATAAATCCTAACCTAAGTTACAATTAAACCTAACACTACACTATCAATAAATTAATTAAATAAAATACCTACAATTATCTACAATTAAACCTAACACTACACTATCAATAAATTAATTAAAGGGACATGAAAGCCAATTTTTTTATTTCGTGATTTTGAAAGAGTGTGTCATTTTAAACAACTTTATAATTTACTTCTATTATCTAATTTGCTTCATTCTCTTGATATCACTTGCTGAAAAGCATATCTAGATATGCTTAGTAGCTGCTGATTGGTTGCTGCACCAAGAGGCCTTGTGTGATTGGCTCACACATGTGCATTGCTATTTCTTCAACAAAGGATATCTAAAGAATTGAGCAAATTAGATAATATAAGTAAATTGGAAAGTTGTTTAAAATTGCATGCCCTATCTGAATCATGAAAGTTTAATTTTGGCTAGACTGTCCCTTTAAATTAAATACAATACCTACAAATAAATACAATTAAATAAACTAACTAAAGTACAAAAAATAAAAAAGAACTAAGTTACAAAAAATAAAAAAATATTTACAAACATTAGAAAAATATTACAACAATTTTAAACTAATTACACCTACTCTAAGCCCCCTAATAAAATAACAAAGCCCCCCAAAATAAAAAAATGCCCTACCCTATTCTAAAATAAAAATAGAAAAGCTCTTTTACCTTACCATGCGGTGCATGCCCCAAAGAATTCAGCTCTTTTGCCTGGAAAAAAAAACATACAATACCCCCCACCAACATTACAACCCACCACCCACATACCCCTAATCTAACCCAAACCCCCCTTAAATAAACCTAACACTAAGCCCCTGAAGATCTTCCTACCTTGTCTTCACACGCCGGGTTCACCGATCGGTCCAGAGGAGCCTCCAAAGTCTTGATCCAAGCCCAAGCGGGGGCTGAAGACGTCCATCCTCCGGCTGAAGTCTTGATCCAAGCGGCGGCTGAAGAATTCCATCATCGGGCAGAAGTCTTCATCCTATCCGGGCAAAGAGTAGATCCGGACCGGCAAACATCTTCATCCAAGCGGCATCTTCTATGTTCTTCCATCCGATGACGAGCGGCTCCATCTTCAAGACCTCCAGTGCGGATCCATCCTCTTCTTCCGACGTCCTAAAACAGAATGAAGGTTCCTTTAAGGGACGTCATACAAGATGGCGTCCCTCGAATTCCGATTGGCTGATAGGATTCTATCAGCCAATCGGAATTAAGGTAGGAAAATTCTGATTCAAGTTCAATCCGATTGCTGATCCAATCAGCCAATCAGATTGAGCTTGCATTCTATTGGCTGATCGGAACAGCCTTACCTTAATTCCTACCTTAATTCCGATTGGCTGATAGAATCCTATCAGCCAATCAGATTTCGAGGGACGCCATCTTGGATGACGTCCCTTAAAGGAACCTTCATTCTGTTTTAGGACGTCGGAAGAAGAGGATGGATCCGCGCTGGAGGTCTTGAAGATGGAGCCGCTCGTCATCGGATGGAAGAACATAGAAGATGCCGCTTGGATGAAGATGTTTGCCGGTCCGGATCTCCTCTTCTGCCCGGATAGGATGAAGACTTCTGCCCGATGATGGAATTCTTCAGCCGCCGCTTGGATCAAGACTTCAGCCGGAGGATGGACGTCTTCAGCCCCCGCTTGGGCTTGGATCAAGACTTCGGAGGCTCCTCTGGACCGATCGGTGAACCCGGCGTGGTGAAGACAAGGTAGGAAGATCTTCAGGGGCTTAGTGTTAGGTTTATTTAAGGGGGGTTTGGGTTAGATTAGGGGTATGTGGGTGGTGGGTTGTAATGTTGGTGGGGGGGGTATTGTATGTTTTTTTTTCCAGGCAAAAGAGCTGAATTCTTTGGGGCATGCCCCGCAAAAGGCCCTTTTAAGGGCTGGTAAGGTAAAATAGCTTTTCTATTTTAATTTTAGAATAGGGAGGGCATTTTTTTATTTTGGGGGGCTTTGTTATTTTATTAGGGGGCTTAGAGTAGGTGTAATTAGTCTAAAATTGTTTTTTTTAATGTTTGTAAATATTTTTTTATTTTTTTGTAACTTAGCTCTTTTTTATTTTTTGTTTTTCAGTTAGTTTATTTAATTGTATTTATTTGTAGGTATTGTATTTAATTAATTTATTCATAGTGTAGTGTTAGGTTTAATTGTAGATAATTGTAGGTATTTTATTTAATTAATTTATTGATAGTGTAGTGTTAGGTTTAATTGTAACTTAGGTTAGGATTTATTTTACAGGTAATTTTGTAATTATTTTAACTAGGTAACTATTAAATAGTTATTAACTATTTAATAGCTATTGTACCTGGTTAAAAAAATACAAAGTTGCCTGTAAAATAAATATTAATCCTAAAATAGCTACAATATAATTATAAGGGTAAGTATTTAGCTTTAATAAGAATCATTTATTTAATAAGAGTTAATTTATTTCGTTAGAATAAAATTATATTTAATTTAGGGGGGTGTTAGGGTTAGGGTTAGACTTAGCTTTAGGGGTTAATAAATTTATTAGAGTAGCGGTGAGGTCCGGTCGGCATATAGGGGTTAATACTTGAAGTTAGGTGTCGGCGATGTTAGAGAGGGCAGATTAGGGGTTAATACTATTTATTATAGGGTTATTGAGGCGGGAGTGAGCGGATTAGGGGTTAATACCTTTATTATAGTAGCGGTGAGGTCCGGTCGGCAGATTAGGGGTTAATAATTGTAGGTAGGTGGCGGCGACGTTGGGGGCATCAGATTAGGGGTTAATAAATAATATAGGGGTCGGCGGTGTTAGGGGCAGCAGATTAGGGGTACATAGGGATAACGTAGGTTGCGGCGGTGTACGGAGCGGCAGATTAGGGGTTAATAATAATATGCAGCTGTCAGCGATAGCGGGGGTGGCAGATTAGGGGTTAATAAGTGTAAGGTTAGGGGTGTTTAGACTCTGGGTACATGTTAGGGTGGTAGGTGCAGACATAGGAAGTGTTTCCCCATAGGAAACAATGGGCTGCGTTAGGAGCTGAACGCTGCTTTTTTGCAGGTGTTAGGTTTTTTTCACCTCAAACTGCCCCATTGTTTCCTATGGGGGAATCGTGCACAAGCACGTTTTTCAAGCTGGCCACTACCGTAAGCAACGCTGGTATTGAGAGTTGCAGTGGCGGTAAATATGCTATACGCTCCCTTTTTGGAGCCTAACGCAGCCATTATGTGAACTCTCAATACCAGAGTTATTTAAAAGGTGCGGCCAGAAAAAAGCCAGCGTTAGCTACGCGGGTCGTTACCGACAAAACTCTAAATCTAGCCGCTTGTCTTAAATATTACACTGTGTGTCCTAATGTCAGCATCAATGTTTATCTTTAATACTAATTTCACATATACATACTTTCAAAGTATACCAGCGGTATTTAAAAGGTGCGGGGGAAAAAAAGCCAGCGTTAGATACGCGGGTCGTTACCGACAAAACTGTAAATCTAGCCGTAAGTCATTAGCAGATGGTACAAGCACCTTAAGTTCTCTGAGCATGTGTTTAAAATGCTGGTGCACGGTGCATACTTAAATAAACTTTTGAAACAGCTATAGCTTTATTAGAAGCATTTATGCTAATACATGTATAGTACAAAAATGCTTCAAACTGAAATGCATCCGTGTGGATTCTAATTTTGGCTGGAATGTCCCTTTAAATCTTTTTTGTAAATAGAAAGAACAAATTAAATGATATCATTCAACATGTACAATAATAGCACCAAGAACAGACAGTACAAATAGGTACATATAGCAGGAAAATAAAACATGGGAGAGGGGGAGGAATGAACTGATTTTAAAAGCATACTAAGGTCATACTCATAAACCTCTATTGGACCAACCTCCCCCACATGGACCAATAACTATCCATCCTGTCATGAGCATTGAAGAAACTTCGATGCATTTTAGCTATAGTCAATCACACTTTTAACCTAAGTCAGGTTAGGCGGGTCAGGACTCTTCCACTGTCTTGCAATACATATCTTAGTGGTTGCATAGATAGAGATTACTAGTTTCCATTTGATAGATTACGAGTTTAGAGCGCTATAGGGAAATTAACGAACGGAACAAAAGTTGCGTTATTTAATCCCCTATAGCGTTGCTATTACAAGTTTTAAAAAACCTGGCTTGTGCGGGCGATATGGGGTTTTTAAGCTCCATACCACACCAAAAACAAGCGCTGTTCTGATGTGCTCGTGCACGCTTTCCTTATAGACATCAATGGGGAGAGCTGGTCAGAAAAAAGTCTAACACCTGCGATCGCGGAAAGAAAAGCTCCGTAACGCAACCCCATTGATGTCTATGGGAAAAAGAAAGTAACGTTTAAACCTAACACCCTAACATAAAGCCCACGTCTAAACACCCCTAATCTGCTGCCCCCGACATCTCCGACGCCTGTCTATAGTTATTAATCTCTAATCTGCCGCTCCCGATATCGCCGCCACCGAAATAAAACTATTAACCCATAATCTGCCGCTCCTGATATCGCCGCCAATATACTAAAGTTATTAACCCCTATTCCACCGCACCCCAGCATCGCAGCCACTATATTAAAGTTATTAACCCTATACCGCCGCTCCCTGACATCCCCGCAACTAAATAAAGTTATTCACCTAAACCTCTGGCTCCCACATCACTACCACTAATAAACCTATTAACCCCTAAACGGCCAGCCCCCCACATCGCAACAACCTAAATTAAACTATTAACCCCTAGACCTACCCCTAAACCTAACCCTAACGTAACCCTAACCCTAAACCCCCTAACTTTAACATAATTAAAATAGATCTAAATTAAATTTACAAATATTAACTAAATAATACCTGTTTTTAAAACTAAATACTTACTGTGAAATAAAACCTAAGCTATCTACAATATAATGAATAGTTATATTGTAGCTAGCTTAGGTTTTATTTTTATTTCACAGGTAAGTTTGTATTTATTTTAACTAGGTACACTAGTTAGTAAATAGTTATTAAAGGGACACTGAACCCAATTTTTTTTTTCGTGATTCAGATAGATCATGCAATTTAAGCAAATTTCTAATTTACTCCTATTATCATTTTTTCTTCGTTATCTTGCTATCTTTATTTGAAAAAGAAGGCATCTAAGCTTTTTTTTTATTGTTCAGGACACCGGACAGCACGTTTTTATTGGTGGATGAATTTATCCACCAATCAGAAAGGACAACCCAGGTTGTTCACCAAAAATGGGCCGGCTTCTAAACTTACATTCTTGCATTTCAAATAAAGATACCAAGAGAATAAAGAAAATTTGATAATAGGAGTAAATTAGAAAGTTGCTTAAAATGTCATGCTCTATCTGAATCACGAAAGAATACATTTGGGTTCAGTGTCCCTTTAACTATTTACTAACTACCTAGTTAAAATAAATAAAACATACCTGTCAAATAAAACTAAGCTCCCTTACACTAAAAACTAACATTAGAAAAAATAAAAAAACATCTAAAATTACAAAAAAATAAAAAACATACCATTATAAAAAATAAAAAAACTACCATTAAAAAAATACTAAAAAACACCATTACAAAAAAAAACAAAAAAAAATTATCCAAAAAATTAAAAATTATTCCTATTCTAATGCCTTTTAATAAATAAACCCCCCAAATAAAAAAGCCTAATCTAGAATAAACTACCAAGGGCCTTAAAGGGGCCTTTTGGGGGCCTTAAAATGGCCTTTTGTAGGGCATTGCCCTAAGTTAAACAGCTCTTTTGCTACAAAAAACAAACACCACTTAACAGTATACAAACCCCCCTCCCAAACTACCAAGGGCCCTTAAAACTTTCATCCCGGCGGAGAAGTCCTCATCCAGGCGGCGAGAAGTCTTCATCCAGACGACCTCTTCAATCTACATCCGGCGGCGAAGTCCTCATCCAAGCGGCTAGAAGTCTGAATCCATCCTGAAGACATCCGGCGCGGAGCATCCTCTTCATACGGCCGCCACCCTACACTGAATCTTCAATGCAAGGTACGCGACCAAGATGGTGTCCCTTGCATTCCTATTGGCTGAAAAATATGACTGAGCCAATAGGAATTAGAGCTGCTAAAATTCTATTGGCAGTTCAAATCAGCCAATAGGATTTAAGCAGCTCTAATTCTAATGAATCAGTAGTGTTTTTGGGGGCCCTTAAAAGGGTCTTAAACAGCTTTTTGCTACAAAAAACCCAAACACCCCTAAAAAAATACATTACACAAAATAACAAACAAATTATCAAAAATAATAAAAAATATTCCTATTCTTATACCCATTAAAAAAAAATACCCAAAATAAAAAACATAACCTAGAAAAAAACTACCAATGGCCCTTAAATTGGCCTTTTGTAGGGCATTGCCCTAAAGATATCAGCTCTTTTTCTGAAAAAAAAATACAAATACCCACTAACATTACAAACCCCCACACCCCCCA
The DNA here is from genome assembly GCF_027579735.1 of Bombina bombina. Lineage (NCBI taxonomy): Eukaryota > Metazoa > Chordata > Amphibia > Anura > Bombinatoridae > Bombina > Bombina bombina. The sequence goes on along the minus strand of NC_069501.1, from coordinate 968,624,139 downwards.
AACCCACAAAATAAAAAAACCTAAGCTAACCTATTGCCCTGAAAAGGGCATTTAGATAGGCATTGCCCTTAAAAGGGCATTTAGCTATTTCACATGCCCAAACCCTAATCTAAAAATAAAACCGGGAGCAGGTGTCTGCCTTACTGACGTTTTCAGCAATAACACATTGAGTTATATGAATTTATTAACTTTTGGACTTGCACAACTGCCTCTCTAGAACTTGAAGCAAAATAACATATGGGATTTAATACTGCGTAGTTAATTAAGATGGCCACCTCGGGAGAGGGAGACACATGATGCCATTCAAGCAATATGGCGCAAATTTGAATTACTGTGCCAGCAACTAATTGACAACGCTCCGTTTGAAATTCTAATGAAGCGCTTCACAACTGCAACTACTGATAAAACTGAGGCGTTCTCCTAGACACAACCGGCAAACAAGAGAAGTCCCCAGAAAGCATCCTACCTCACGAACCGCTACAGGCCATGCTGACATTGGAGATAGCAAATGACCCACACGCAGTGACATCGGAGCAGAAGAGCTCAATAAAGTATGAGACTTTGGACCCATCCAGCAGGTCAAACAGGCTCCAGTGGATGAAGGGACAAGCTATTTGGCGGCTGGAGGGGTTTTCTGGGGGGGCCCCCGGGAGGCCGCAGCTGAGCTGCAATTGCTTTTCACATTGGCAGCCATGTTTGGCATCCATGATCTATATCATCAATTCTCAGAAGCATCCCAAATAATGCAGAATAATCGCCAATTAGTGTATGAATATGTGTCTATATATAACACTTTTTCTTTTTCCCGGAGCCACTCTTCTAATGTTCTGCTTAGAGACTCATGCGATCCTGGGGGTAATCCCTATTGGTTAAACAAAGCCTTGGGGCTTAATAATTCAGAACTCCAGCTCGTAAAATACAAATCTCTAACTAGTTGTATTGCTATTAATGTTTTAGCCATGTGTTTATTAACAGGTGTGCGTTTAATTTATGATATAATTAACAGCTATGGCACATTACAGGATTCCACAAGAATGTATCGTGATATTACTATGTTAATTTAGCTATTCATGACACAAGGTTACTGACACTAGACCTGCAGACATTGTTAATGTCCTAACATTACCTTACTTGTTTGTCTGTTTTTACTGGGGGTGCGTGGGGGACTCCTGGGGGAACATTTTAAACAACAAAAGCACATTCCAGGACAACATTATACATACCACAAACATGTCATAGCATATACTCGCTTGGTGGCTGCGGCCGAGGCTATGGGCGAAGTAGGACATACTTTACTTTTCATAAAGCGATGTGGGTTTTAATGTAATCACATTGGATAATATGTACAAACACTAAGACAGCAATACTTGCTCACAAATCCTCTTGTGGAACATATGTTTACTCATATATAATGCAAACTTGGTTGTTGTAATCAAGTTATTAAGTACTATTAATAATTTTATTGGTCAGAGTTGGAAAATAGGGAGCAATAATTTTCTTGACATGTTTAGTGCTGTGTTATCCCTTTGTAAACCACAAAACATAGAGTATGCTCTCCATATCCTTTCTCAGAATGATATCTGAAGGTTTAGTCCATGCCTTTTTTCTTTAATGTTTAACTCTTTGCGTGTCTGTTTTATCTTTTTTATTTTTATTTTGTTGTTACTGTTTTCTTTATTATGTTAAATAATGACCCCTAACATTACTCTAATTTAAATGTTAAGGTCCAAGAGCGGCCTGAATTGTATTATCGGGGCAGAAATTATAATCCCTACTGTCTTATTACATAATTTGCAGTCTTTCCAAGAGGGGGAAAAAAAGAGGACTCTTTAAATATTTATTGAATATCTGTTTATTATAACACCTGTTTTATCACCAATATACATTTTATGTATGTTTGCTATTTGTACTATGCAGTTCCTCAATAAAAAATTTGAAAATTAAAAAAAATAAAAATAAAACCCACCAAAAAACCCTTTAAAAAAACCTAACACTAACCCCGACTATCCGGCGGAGAAGTCCTCATCCAGGCGGCGAAAAGTCTTCATCCAGATGGCCTCTTCAATCTTCATCCCGGCGACGAAGTCTAATCCAAGCGGCTAGAAATCTTCATCCAGGCGACATCTTCAATCTTCATCCAGGCGGCATCTTCTATCTTGATCCCGGTGGCGCAGAGCGGGTCCATCCTGAAGACATCTGGCGCGGAGCATCCTCTTTATATGGTCGCCGCCGTACACTGAATCTTCAATGCAAAATACGCGATCCAAGATGGCGTCCCTTGCATTCCTATTGGCTGAAAAATTTGAATCAGCCAATAGGAGTATCCATAGTTGTGACTCCCAAGGAGTTGTAAAGCAAGGAGATCTCTTGCCATAGCGGCACAATAGTACATACAAATTCTGTTAACTTGAAAGGACATTTAACATCTCATAGTTTTGCAAAAGATTGTACTTGTCCCTTGCTCTCTAAGAAGTCAAAAGAAAATAAAAGAATATTCTTCTATGTAAAGAACATTGGAATGTAAAGTATTCCTAAATAACTTCAGGTTTAGCGCATTTGGTCTAATGCAGTGTCGGGTTAGCGTTTTTTTTACAGTGCTCCCCATAGAAGTCTATGTGGAGGAGAAGTGAGAAGTTAGCGAGCGTGGTTGTGGTATCCAAAGTCCTGAAGTTAGCGAGCATGAGACTTTCACTCGCACGCTAACTTTTTACTTTCTCTTTGTAATATGCGTTCTAACCCAGCTGCGATTAAAAAAAAAAACATTTTGAGCGCAGTTAGCACGCAAACGAAAAAAATTATTTGCGTAATCTGGCCTATAATATTAAACTATGTACACACTTTTCCTGTAACTGTGGACTTTCCAATTCCATTTAGAATTGGAAGTGCAAACAACAGACTTAAAGGGACAGTAAACACATTGAGATCATAATTTAAAATGTTTAATTATGCATATAAAACAACTTTGCAATATACTTCCATTGTTTATTTTGACCGCTTTTCATGTAACATAACTGAAACTTTTTGGTTTTCTAATGACAAGAACTAGAAATGTGCACTGCAGACTTCTTGAGGCTAATCCTTTTACATATATGCCCGTTTTTGCTAACATAATGACAGTGGATAGCATTTCCAGTTCACTGTTAACAAATGTGAAAAAACAAACAATCAGTGTAAAAACACTATTTGTAATGTTTCTTCAGTCCTTCATTACATTACAAAATAAAACATAGAAACAATTATAGTGCAATGTTACTGTGCATTCAGTTGTAAAATAAACTCACATGCTTAACCCCTTGAGTGCTAATGATGGCTCTGAGCTGTCGTAAATTGTCTCAGTAAATTGTCTCAGTTGCAAGCAGCCCTCTTCCACCTTGAGGGAGATCTGGGCACACACCCACTCCTACCCCGGCGAACTGGCATGCATAGTGACAGGCATCGCCGGTGTTCTAAAATAAGTTTATACCATAAGAATGCGTGACCTACGTCACATCCGGTGACGTGAAATCAGCTGTTGGAGGTGTGTGTGCTCACTGTGCATGCGCAAGAGGCCCAACCTCCTCCAAACAGCTGTTTAAGGCGACTTATTTTAGAACAACGGGTCGAGGAATTCTATGGCCCATATTCTTCAATGCGCATGCGCACACGGCCCTACTCCTCACTGATCATATACAAGGCACTAGTGGCACACTGGAAACACAACCCTATTGGTTGTGAAGACATTGACTTCACAGACACACGGACAATCAGATAATGCAGTAACGCTTTTTTCCTATGCATTATCTGATCAGTCCGTAGTCCGTTTGATTTGCCCACCTCCATTCAATTTCAAAATTGTTCCATTGCGCACCGCCAACTTGCCGTGCCCGGGGGACGAGTGCTTATGGGGGTTACAAGGGGATGCTGATGGGGCTTACGTAAGTTACACAGGGTGCTTATAAGCCCATCAGCACCCCCTGTAACCCCTATAAGCATCCCCTGTGTAACTTATGTAACTTACGTAAGCCCATCAGCATCCCCTTGTAACCCCATAAGCAAGTGCATAGCGACAGGCATAGTGCATAATGACAGGCATCGCCAGTGTTCTAAAATAAGTTTTATACCATAAGAATGCGTGACCTACGTCACTTCCGGTGACGTGAAATCAGCTGTTGGAGGTGTGTGGCGCTCACTGGCTATGCGCAAGAGGCCCAACCTCCTCCAAAACAGCTGTTTAAGGCGACTTATTTTAGAACAATTTTTAGCTCTTTTTTTATTGCAATGCCTGTATCACCAGTATCTTTGGTATAACACTGAACCCAAGGGGTAGATTTATCAAGCAGTGGATGCTACAATCTACGCCCAAGTTTCCGGCTCACCGTAAACTTAAGTTAAGAAGCAGCGGTCATAAGACCGCTGCTCCTTTACTCATCCGCCACCTCTAAGGTGGGGGGCAGCGATCATCCCGATCAGATATGATTGGAATGATTGACAACCCCTGCTAGCGGTCGATTGGCCGCAAATGTGCTGGGGCCGGCATTGCACAAGCATTTCACAGATGATCCATTGATATAGCCCATCTAGGAGTGTTTTTGTAACAATGTATAGTGCTGATTCAGACTCTAACCAAGCCCAAAGTTTCATATGTAGACCCAAGTCTACAGACTCCTGCTTTCTCCTGTATGTGTAATGGGACTTTTCCTATGCAGGGGAGGGGGGCTGTCTGCTCTTTCTGTTATCTCAGCCCCTTTTATACTGGATTTTTAGATCAGTATCTTTGCATATTCTCCTTAACAGTAGTGTATATTACATGCAGTTACTGTATATGAAAATGGTGTATACTGTCCTTTAAGCTTAGACATTCAAGACCCATAGTTTGAAAGTCAATTGCCTGTTCTTTCAAACAGTGTTATCTTTGAGTGAGATTTCAATCTAATTACTTGTTCGATGTTTAGCTAATTTCTAAGTGCCGTGGCACTAGGTGTGTGCGATATAATATATTGATGGCTTCAATAAGAGGGAAAAGGGGTAACACTGTAACCGCTGAACGGATTCTCACCAACGGACCACTGGGACCCACCAACCGGTAAAACCTTGTGCTGTAATTGAGTAGGGATGGCGTCTCTCACTTCCTGATGATACAGCTCACAAGTTGTCTCCAGCGCACTCTTCAGCGTTCTTTGGTTACCCCCTACGTCACACTCATGTGACCTACCCTCCGGCCAATAGTGTACACACTACACCTGCTCCAAACACTGCATCCACTGTTAGTGTCCGGATTAGAACTGGAATAAAGACACTGGTAAAGGATAATAATCCAACACTGAAGTATAAATAAAATCCATTTCTTTATTCTGTATCAACTTAAAAGCTATAAAAAGCTATGACTACGAATGTAATCCGAAACGCGTAAGCCTGTCAGTGCTACGCCCATGAATGCCAGTCCTATCGACAGTAACTGCTGTTTCCTTACAAGTTTTTAAAGTTGATACAGAATAAAGAAATGGATTTTATTTATACTTCAGTGTTGGATTATTATCCTTTACCAGTGTCTTTATTCCAGTTCTAATCCGGACACTAACAGTGGATGCAGTGTTTGGAGCAGGTGTAGTGTGTACACTATTGGCCGGAGGGTAGGTCACATGAGTGTGACGTAGGGGGTAACCAAAGAACGCTGAAGAGTGCGCTGGAGACAACTTGTGAGCTGTATCATCAGGAAGTGAGAGACGCCATCCCTACTTCAATTACAGCACAAGGTTTTACCGGTTGGTGGGTCCCAGTGGTCCGTTGGTGAGAATCCGTTCAGCGGTTACAGTGTTACCCCCTTTTCCCCTCTTATTGAAGCCATCAATATATTATATCGCACACACCTAGTGCCACGGCACTTAGAAATTATGCTAAACATCGAACAAGTAATTAGATTGAAATCTCACTCAAAGATAACACTGTTTGAAAGAACAGGCAATTGACTTTCAAACTATGGGTCTTGAATGTTTCTAGAGCTTAAAGGGACAGTATACACCATTTTCATATACAGTAACTGCATGTAATATACACTACTGTTAAGGAGAATATGCAAAGATACTGATCTAAAAATCCAGTATAAAAGGGGCTGAGATAACAGAAAGAGCAGACAGCCCCCCTCCCCTGCATAGGAAAAGTCCCATTACACATACAGGAGAAAGCAGGAGTCTGTAGACTTGGGTCTACATATGAAACTTTGGGGCTTGGTTAGGAGTCTGAATCAGCACTATACATTGTTACAAAAACACTCCTAGATGGGCTATATCAATGGATCATCTGTGAAATGCTTGTGCAATGCCGGCCCCAGCACATTTGCGGCCAATCGACCGCTAGCAGGGGTTGTCAATCATTCCAATCATATCTGATCGGGATGATCGCTGCCCCCCACCTTAGAGGTGGCGGATGAGTAAAGGAGCAGCGGTCTTATGACCGCTGCTTCTTAACTTAAGTTTACGGTGAGCCGGAAACTTTGGGCGTAGATTGTAGCATCCACTGCTTGATAAATCTACCCCTTGGAGTTCAGTGTTATACCAAAGATACTGGTGATACAGGCATTGCAATAAAAAAAGAGCTAAAAATTGTTCTAAAATAAGTCGCCTTAAACAGCTGTTTGGAGGAGGTTGGGCCTCTTGCGCATAGCCAGTGAGCGCCACACACCTCCAACAGCTGATTTCACGTCACCGGAAGTGACGTAGGTCACGCATTCTTATGGTATAAAACTTATTTTAGAACACTGGCGATGCCTGTCATTATGCACTATGCCTGTCGCTATGCACTTGCTTATGGGGGTTACAAGGGGATGCTGATGGGGCTTACGTAAGTTACATAAGTTACACAGGGGATGCTTATAGGGGTTACAGGGGGTGCTGATGGGGCTTATAAGCACCCCTGTGTAACTTACGTAAGCCCCATCAGCATCCCCTTGTAACCCCCCATAAGCACTCGTCCCCCGGGCACGGCAAGTTGGCGGTGCGCAATGGAACAATTTTGAAATTGAATGGAGGTGGGCAAATCAAACGGACTACGGACTGATCAGATAATGCATAGGAAAAAAGCGTTACTGCATTATCTGATTGGTCCGTGTGTCTGTGAAGTCAATGTCTTCACAACCAATAGGGTTGTGTTTCCAGTGTGCCACTAGTGCCTTGTATATGATCAGTGAGGAGTAGGGCCGTGTGCGCATGCGCATTGAAGAATATGGGCCATAGAATTCCTCGACCCGTTGTTCTAAAATAAGTCGCCTTAAACAGCTGTTTGGAGGAGGTTGGGCCTCTTGCGCATGCACAGTGAGCACTACACACCTCCAACAGCTGATTTCACGTCACCGGATGTGACGTAGGTCACGCATTCTTATGGTATAAACTTATTTTAGAACACCGGCGATGCCTGTCACTATGCATGCCAGTTCGCCGGGGTAGGAGTGGGTGTGTGTGCCCAGATCTCCCTCAAGGTGGAAGAGGGCTGCTTGCAACTGAGACAATTTACTGAGACAATTTACGACAGCTCAGAGCCATCATTAGCACTCAAGGGGTTAAGCATGTGAGTTATTTTACAACTGAATGCACAGTAACATTGCACTATAATTGTTTCTATGTTTTATTTTGTATGTAATGAAGGACTGAAGAAACATTACAAATAGTGTTTTTACACTGATTTGTTTGTTTTTTCACATTTGTTAACAGTGAACTGGAAATGGCTATCCACTGTCATTATGTTAGCAAAAACGGGCATATATGTAAAAGGATTAGCCTCAAGAAGTCTGCAGTGCACATTTCTAGTTCTTGTCATTAGAAAACCAAAAAGTTTCAGTTATGTTACATGAAAAGCGGTCAAAATAAACAATGGAAGTATATTGCAAAGTTGTTTTATTATGCATAATTAAACATTTTAAATTATGATCTCAATGTTGTTTACTGTCCCTTTAAGTCTGTTGTTTGCACTTCCAATTCTAAATGGAATTGGAAAGTCCACAGTTACAGGAAAAGTGTGTACATAGTTTAATATTATAGGCCAGATTACGCAAATAATTTTTTTCGTTTGCGTGCTAACTGCGCTCAAAATGTTTTTTTTTTTAATCGCAGCTGGGTTAGAACGCATATTACAAAGAGAAAGTAAAAAGTTAGCGTGCGAGTGAAAGTCTCATGCTCGCTAACTTCAGGACTTTGGATACCACAACCACGCTCGCTAACTTCTCCACTTCTCCTCCACATAGACTTCTATGGGGAGCACTGTAAAAAAAACGCTAACCCGACACTGCATTAGACCAAATGCGCTAAACCTGAAGTTATTTAGGAATACTTTACATTCCAATGTTCTTTACATAGAAGAATATTCTTTTATTTTCTTTTTGACTTCTTAGAGAGCAAGGGACAAGTACAATTCTTTTGCAAAACTATGAGATGTTAAATGTCCTTTCAAGTTAACAGAATTTGTATGTACTATTGTGCCGCTATGGCAAGAGATCTCCTTGCTTTACAACTCCTTGGGAGTCACAACTATGGATACTCCCTATTGGCTGATTCAAATTTTTCAGCCAATAGGAATGCAAGGGACGCCATCTTGGATCGCGTATTTTGCATTGAAGATTCAGTGTACGGCGGCGACCATATAAAGAGGATGCTCCGCGCCAGATGTCTTCAGGATGGACCCGCTCTGCGCCACCGGGATCAAGATAGAAGATGCCGCCTGGATGAAGATTGAAGATGTCGCCTGGATGAAGATTTCTAGCCGCTTGGATTAGGACTTCGTCGCCGGGATGAAGATTGAAGAGGCCATCTGGATGAAGACTTTTCGCCGCCTGGATGAGGACTTCTCCGCCGGATAGTCGGGGGTTAGTGTTAGGTTTTTTTTAAGGGTTTTTTGGGTGGGTTTTATTTTTATTTTTTTAATTTTCAAATTTTTTATTGAGGAACTGCATAGTACAAATAGCAAACATACATAAAATGTATATTGGTGATAAAACAGGTGTTATATAATAAACAGATATTCAATAAATATTTAAAGAGTCCTCTTTTTTTTCCCCCTCTTGGAAAGACTGCAAATTATGTAATAAGACAGTAGGGATTATAATTTCTGCCCCTGATAATACAATTCAGGCCGCTCTTGGACCTTAACATTTAAATTAGAGTAATGTTAGGGGTCATTATTTAACATAATAAAGAAAACAGTAACAACAAAAATAAAATAAAAAAGATAAAACAGACACGCAAAGAGTTAAACATTAAAGAAAAAAGGCATGGACTAAACCTTCAGATATCATTCTGAGAAAGGATATGGAGAGCATACTCTATGTTTTGTGGTTTACAAAGGGATAACACAGCACTAAACATGTCAAGAAAATTATTGCTCCCTATTTTCCAACTCTGACCAATAAAATTATTAATAGTACTTAATAACTTGATTACAACAACCAAGTTTGCATTATATATGAGTAACATATGTTCCACAAGAGGGATTTGTGAGCAAGTATTGCTGTCTTAGTGTTTGTACATATTATCCAATGTGATTTACATTAAAACCCACATCGCTTTATGAAAAGTAAAGTATGTCCTACTTCGCCCATAGCCTCGGCCGCAGGCCACCAAGCGAGTATATGCTATGACATGTTGTGGGTATGTATAATGTTGTCCTGGAATGTGCTTTTGTTGTTTAAAATGTTCCCCCAGGAGTCCCCCACGCACCCCCAGTAAAAACAGACAAACAAGTAAGGTAATGTTAGGACATTAACAATGTCTGCAGGTCTAGTGTCAGTAACCTTGTGTCATGAATAGCTAAATTAACATAGTAATATCACGATACATTCTTGTGGAATCCTGTAATGTGCCATAGCTGTTAATTATATCATAAATTAAACGCACACCTGTTAATAAACACATGGCTAAAACATTAATAGCAATACAACTAGTTTAGAGATTTGTATTTTACGAGCTGGAGTTCTGAATTATATTAAGCCCCAAGGCTTTGTTTAACCAATAGGGATTACCCCGTCAGGATCGCATGAGTCTCTAAGCAGAACATTAGAAGAGTGGCTCCGGGAAAAAGAAAAAGTGTTATATATAGACACATATTCATACACTAATTGGCGATTATTCTGCATTATTTGGGATGCTTCTGAGAATTGATGATATAGATCATGGATGCCAAACATGGCTGCCAATGTGAAAAGCAATTGCAGCTCAGCTGCGGCCTCCCGGGGGCCCCCCCAGAAAACCCCTCCAGCCGCCAATAGCTTGTGTCCCTTCATCCACTGGAGCCTGTTTGACCTGCTGGATGGGTCCAAAGTCTCATACTTTATTGAGCTCTTCTGCTCCGATGTCACTGCGTGTGGGTCATTTGCTATCTCCAATGTCAGCATGGCCTGTAGCGGTTCGTGAGGTAGGATGCTTTCTGGGGACTTCTCTTGTTTGCCGGTTGTGTCTAGGGAGAACGCCTCAGTTTTATCAGTAGTTGCAGTTGTGAAGCGCTTCATTAGAATTTCAAACGGAGCGTTGTCAATTAGTTGCTGGCACAGTAATTCAAATTTGCGCCATATTGCTTGAATGGCATCATGTGTGTCTCCCTCTCCCGAGGTGGCCATCTTAATTAACTACGCAGTATTAAATCCCATATGTTATTTTGCTTCAAGTTCTAGAGAGGCAGTTGTGCAAGTCCAAAAGTTAATAAATTCATATAACTCAATGTGTTATTGCTGAAAACGTCAGTAAGGCAGACACCTGCTCCCGGGTTTTATTTTTAGATTAGGGTTTGGGCATGTGAAATAGCTAAATGCCCTTTTAAGGGCAATGCCTATCTAAATGCCCTTTTCAGGGCAATAGGTAGCTTAGGTTTTTTTATTTTGTGGGTTTGGGGGGTGTGGGGGTTTGTAATGTTAGTGGGTATTTGTATTTTTTTTTTCAGAAAAAGAGCTGATATCTTTAGGGCAATGCCCTACAAAAGGCCAATTTAAGGGCCATTGGTAGTTTTTTCTAGGTTATGTTTTTTATTTTGGGGTATTTTTTTTTAATGGGTATAAGAATAGGAATATTTTTTATTATTTTTGATAATTTGTTTGTTATTTTGTGTAATGTATTTTTTTAGGGGGTGTTTGGGTTTTTTGTAGCAAAAAAGCTGTTTAAGACCCTTTTAAGGGCCCCCAAAAACACTACTGATTCATTAGAATTAGAGCTGCTTAAATCCTATTGGCTGATTTGAACTGCCAATAGAATTTTAGCAGCTCTAATTCCTATTGGCTCAGTCATATTTTTCAGCCAATAGGAATGCAAGGGACACCATCTTGGATCGCGTACCTTGCATTGAAGATTCAGTGTAGGGTGGCGGCCGTATGAAGAGGATGCTCCGCGCCGGATGTCTTCAGGATGGATTCAGACTTCTAGCCGCTTGGATGAGGACTTCGCCGCCGGGATGTAGATTGAAGAGGTCGTCTGGATGAAGACTTCTCGCCGCCTGGATGAGGACTTCTCCGCCGGGATGAAAGTTTTAAGGGCCCTTGGTAGTTTGGGAGGGGGGTTTGTATACTGTTAAGTGGTGTTTGTTTTTTGTAGCAAAAGAGCTGTTTAACTTAGGGCAATGCCCTACAAAAGGCCATTTTAAGGGCCCCCAAAAGGCCCCTTTAAGGGCCCTTGGTAGTTTATTCTAGATTAGGCTTTTTTATTTTGGGGGGTTTATTTATTAAAAGGCATTAGAATAGGAATAATTTTTAATTTTTTGGATAATTTTGTTTTGTTTTTTTTTGTAATGGTGTTTTTAGTATTTTTTGTAATGGTAGTTTTTTTATTTTTTATAATGGTATGTTTTTTATTTTTTTGTAATTTTAGATGTTTTTTTATTTTTTCTAATGTTAGTTTTTAGTGTAAGGGAGCTTAGGTTTTATTTGACAGGTATGTTTGTATTTATTTTAACTAGGTAGTTAGTAAATAGTTAAAGGGACACTGAACCCAAATGTATTCTTTCGTGATTCAGATAGAGCATGACATTTTAAGCAACTTTCTAATTTACTCCTATTATCAAATTTTCTTTATTCTCTTGGTATCTTTATTTGAAATGCAAGAATGTAAGTTTAGAAGCCGGCCCATTTTTGGTGAACAACCTGGGTTGTCCTTTCTGATTGGTGGATAAATTCATCCACCAATAAAAACGTGCTGTCCGGTGTCCTGAACAATAAAAAAAAGCTTAGATGCCTTCTTTTTCAAATAAAGATAGCAAGATAACGAAGAAAAAATGATAATAGGAGTAAATTAGAAATTTGCTTAAATTGCATGATCTATCTGAATCACGAAAAAAAAAATTGGGTTCAGTGTCCCTTTAATAACTATTTACTAACTAGTGTACCTAGTTAAAATAAATACAAACTTACCTGTGAAATAAAAATAAAACCTAAGCTAGCTACAATATAACTATTCATTATATTGTAGATAGCTTAGGTTTTATTTCACAGGTAAGTATTTAGTTTTAAAAACAGGTATTATTTAGTTAATATTTGTAAATTTAATTTAGATCTATTTTAATTATGTTAAAGTTAGGGGGTGTTAGGGTTAGGGTTACGTTAGGGTTAGGTTTAGGGGTAGGTCTAGGGGTTAATAGTTTAATTTAGGTTGTTGCGATGTGGGGGGCTGGCCGTTTAGGGGTTAATAGGTTTATTTAGTGGTAGTGATGTGGGAGGCCAGAGGTTTAGGGGTGAATAACTTTATTTAGTTGCGGGGATGTCAGGGAGCGGCGGTATAGGGGTTAATAACTTTAATATAGTGGCTGCGATGCTGGGGTGCGGTGGAATAGGGGTTAATAACTTTAGTATATTGGCGGCGATATCAGGAGCGGCAGATTATGGGTTAATAGTTTTATTTCGGTGGCGGCGATATCGGGAGCGGCAGATTAGAGATTAATAACTATAGACAGGCGTCGGAGATGTCGGGGGGCAGCAGATTAGGGGTGTTTAGACGTGGGCTTTATGTTAGGGTGTTAGGTTTAAACGTTACTTTCTTTTTCCCATAGACATCAATGGGGTTGCGTTACGGAGCTTTTCTTTCCGCGATCGCAGGTGTTAGACTTTTTTCTGACCAGCTCTCCCCATTGATGTCTATAAGGAAAGCGTGCACGAGCACATCAGAACAGCGCTTGTTTTTGGTGTGGTATGGAGCTTAAAAACCCCATATCGCCCGCACAAGCCAGGTTTTTTAAAACTTGTAATAGCAACGCTATAGGGGATTAAATAACGCAACTTTTGTTCCGTTCGTTAATTTCCCTATAGCGCTCTAAACTCGTAATCTATCAAATGGAAACTAGTAATCTCTATCTATGCAACCACTAAGATATGTATTGCAAGACAGTGGAAGAGTCCTGACCCGCCTAACCTGACTTAGGTTAAAAGTGTGATTGACTATAGCTAAAATGCATCGAAGTTTCTTCAATGCTCATGACAGGATGGATAGTTATTGGTCCATGTGGGGGAGGTTGGTCCAATAGAGGTTTATGAGTATGACCTTAGTATGCTTTTAAAATCAGTTCATTCCTCCCCCTCTCCCATGTTTTATTTTCCTGCTATATGTACCTATTTGTACTGTCTGTTCTTGGTGCTATTATTGTACATGTTGAATGATATCATTTAATTTGTTCTTTCTATTTACAAAAAAAGATTTAAAGGGACATTCCAGCCAAAATTAGAATCCACACGGATGCATTTCAGTTTTGAAGCATTTTTGTACTATACATGTATTAGCATAAATGCTTCTAATAAAAGCTATAGCTGTTTCAAAAGTTTATTTAAGTATGCACCGTGCACCAGCATTTTAAACACATGCTCAGAGAACTTAAGGTGCTTGTACCATCTGCTAATGACTTACGGCTAGATTTACAGTTTTGTCGGTAACGACCCGCGTATCTAACGCTGGCTTTTTTTCCCCCGCACCTTTTAAATACCGCTGGTATACTTTGAAAGTATGTATATGTGAAATTAGTATTAAAGATAAACATTGATGCTGACATTAGGACACACAGTGTAATATTTAAGACAAGCGGCTAGATTTAGAGTTTTGTCGGTAACGACCCGCGTAGCTAACGCTGGCTTTTTTCTGGCCGCACCTTTTAAATAACTCTGGTATTGAGAGTTCACATAATGGCTGCGTTAGGCTCCAAAAAGGGAGCGTATAGCATATTTACCGCCACTGCAACTCTCAATACCAGCGTTGCTTACGGTAGTGGCCAGCTTGAAAAACGTGCTTGTGCACGATTCCCCCATAGGAAACAATGGGGCAGTTTGAGGTGAAAAAAACCTAACACCTGCAAAAAAGCAGCGTTCAGCTCCTAACGCAGCCCCATTGTTTCCTATGGGGAAACACTTCCTATGTCTGCACCTACCACCCTAACATGTACCCAGAGTCTAAACACCCCTAACCTTACACTTATTAACCCCTAATCTGCCACCCCCGCTATCGCTGACAGCTGCATATTATTATTAACCCCTAATCTGCCGCTCCGTACACCGCCGCAACCTACGTTATCCCTATGTACCCCTAATCTGCTGCCCCTAACACCGCCGACCCCTATATTATATTTATTAACCCCTAATCTGATGCCCCCAACGTCGCCGCCACCTACCTACAATTATTAACCCCTAATCTGCCGACCGGACCTCACCGCTACTATAATAAAGGTATTAACCCCTAATCCGCCTCACTCCCGCCTCAATAACCCTATAATAAATAGTATTAACCCCTAATCTGCCCTCTCTAACATCGCCGACACCTAACTTCAAGTATTAACCCCTAATATGCCGACCGGACCTCACCGCTACTCTAATAAATTTATTAACCCCTAAAGCTAAGTCTAACCCTAACCCTAACACCCCCCTAAATTAAATATAATTTTATTCTAACGAAATAAATTAACTCTTATTAAATAAATGATTCTTATTAAAGCTAAATACTTACCCTTATAATTATATTGTAGCTATTTTAGGATTAATATTTATTTTACAGGCAACTTTGTATTTATTTTAACCAGGTACAATAGCTATTAAATAGTTAATAACTATTTAATAGTTACCTAGTTAAAATAATTACAAAATTACCTGTAAAATAAATCCTAACCTAAGTTACAATTAAACCTAACACTACACTATCAATAAATTAATTAAATAAAATACCTACAATTATCTACAATTAAACCTAACACTACACTATGAATAAATTAATTAAATACAATACCTACAAATAAATACAATTAAATAAACTAACTGAAAAACAAAAAATAAAAAAGAGCTAAGTTACAAAAAAATAAAAAAATATTTACAAACATTAGAAAAAAACAATTTTAGACTAATTACACCTACTCTAAGCCCCCTAATAAAATAACAAAGCCCCCCAAAATAAAAAAATGCCCTACCCTATTCTAAAATTAAAATAGAAAAGCTATTTTACCTTACCAGCCCTTAAAAGGGCCTTTTGCGGGGCATGCCCCAAAGAATTCAGCTCTTTTGCCTGGAAAAAAAAACATACAATACCCCCCCCACCAACATTACAACCCACCACCCACATACCCCTAATCTAACCCAAACCCCCCTTAAATAAACCTAACACTAAGCCCCTGAAGATCTTCCTACCTTGTCTTCACCACGCCGGGTTCACCGATCGGTCCAGAGGAGCCTCCGAAGTCTTGATCCAAGCCCAAGCGGGGGCTGAAGACGTCCATCCTCCGGCTGAAGTCTTGATCCAAGCGGCGGCTGAAGAATTCCATCATCGGGCAGAAGTCTTCATCCTATCCGGGCAGAAGAGGAGATCCGGACCGGCAAACATCTTCATCCAAGCGGCATCTTCTATGTTCTTCCTTCCGATGACGAGCAGCTCCATCTTCAAGACCTCCAGCGCGGATCCATCCTCTTTTTCCGACGTCCTAAAACAGAATGAAGGTTCCCTTAAGGGACGTCATCCAAGATGGCGTCCCTCGAATTCTGATTGGCTGATAGGATTCTATCAGCCAATCGGAATTAAGGTAGGAATTAAGGTAAGGCTGTTCCGATCAGCCAATAGAATGCAAGCTCAATCTGATTGGCTGATTGGATCAGCCAATCGGATTGAACTTGAATCAGAATTTTCCTACCTTAATTCCGATTGGCTGATAGAATCCTATCAGCCAATCGGAATTCGAGGGACGCCATCTTGTATGACGTCCCTTAAAGGAACCTTCATTCTGTTTTAGGACGTCGGAAGAAGAGGATGGATCCGCACTGGAGGTCTTGAAGATGGAGCCGCTCGTCATCGGATGGAAGAACATAGAAGATGCCGCTTGGATGAAGATGTTTGCCGGTCCGGATCTACTCTTCTGCCCGGATAGGATGAAGACTTCTGCCCGATGATGGAATTCTTCAGCCGCCGCTTGGATCAAGACTTCAGCCGGAGGATGGACGTCTTCAGCCCCCGCTTGGGCTTGGATCAAGACTTTGGAGGCTCCTCTGGACCGATCGGTGAACCCGGCGTGGTGAAGACAAGGTAGGAAGATCTTCAGGGGCTTAGTGTTAGGTTTATTTAAGGGGGGTTTGGGTTAGATTAGGGGTATGTGGGTGGTGGGTTGTAATGTTGGTGGGGGGTATTGTATGTTTTTTTTTCCAGGCAAAAGAGCTGAATTCTTTGGGGCATGCACCGCATGGTAAGGTAAAAGAGCTTTTCTATTTTTATTTTAGAATAGGGTAGGGCATTTTTTTATTTTGGGGGGCTTTGTTATTTTATTAGGGGGCTTAGAGTAGGTGTAATTAGTTTAAAATTGTTGTAATATTTTTCTAATGTTTGTAAATATTTTTTTATTTTTTGTAACTTAGTTCTTTTTTATTTTTTGTACTTTAGTTAGTTTATTTAATTGTATTTATTTGTAGGTATTGTATTTAATTTAAAGGGACAGTCTAGCCAAAATTAAACTTTCATGATTCAGATAGGGCATGCAATTTTAAACAACTTTCCAATTTACTTATATTATCTAATTTGCTCAATTCTTTAGATATCCTTTGTTGAAGAAATAGCAATGCACATGTGTGAGCCAATCACACAAGGCCTCTTGGTGCAGCAACCAATCAGCAGCTACTAAGCATATCTAGATATGCTTTTCAGCAAGTGATATCAAGAGAATGAAGCAAATTAGATAATAGAAGTAAATTATAAAGTTGTTTAAAATGACACACTCTTTCAAAATCACGAAATAAAAAAATTGGCTTTCATGTCCCTTTAATTAATTTATTGATAGTGTAGTGTTAGGTTTAATTGTAGATAATTGTAGGTATTTTATTTAATTAATTTATTGATAGTGTAGTGTTAGGTTTAATTGTAACTTAGGTTAGGATTTATTTTACAGGTAATTTTGTAATTATTTTAACTAGGTAACTATTAAATAGTAAATAACTATTTAAATGCTATTGTACCTGGTTAAAATAAATACAAAGTTGCCTATAAAATAAATATTAATCCTAAAATAGCTACAATATAATTATAATTTATATTGTAGCTATATTAGGGTTTATTTTACAGGTAAGTATTTAGCTTTAAATAGGAATAATTTATTTAATAAGAGTTAATTTATTTAGTTAGAATAAAATTATATTTAACTTAGGGGGGTGTTAGGGTTAGGGTTAGACTTAGCTTTAAGCTTTAGTGGTTAATAAATTTATTAGAGTAGAGGTGAGGTCCGGTCGGCATATTAGGGGTTAATACTTGAAGTTAGGTGTTGGCGATGTTAGGGAGGGCAGATTAGGGGTTAATACTATTTATTATAGGGTTATTGAGGCGGGAGTGAGGCGGATTAGGGGTTAATAACTTTATTATAGTAGCGGTGAGGTCCGGTCGGCAGATTAGGGGTTAATTAATAGGTGTCGGCGGTGTTAGGGGCAGCAGATTAGGGGTACATAGGGATAACGTAGGTGGCGGTGGTATACGGCAGATTAGGGGTTAAAATTTTTTATTAGAGTGGCGGCGATGTGGGGGGACCTCGGTTTAGGGGTACATAGGTAGTTTATGGGTGTTAGTGTACTTTAGAGCACAGTAGTTAAGAGCTTTATAAACAGGCGTTAGCCCAGAAAGCTCTTAACTACTGACTTTTTTCTGCGGCTGGAGTTTTGTCGTTAGATTTCTAATGCTCACTTCAGCCAAGACTCTAAATACCGGCGTTAGAAAGATCCCATTGAAAAGATAGGATACGCAATTGGCGTAGGGGGATCTGCGGTATGGAAAAGTCACGGCTGCAAAGTGAGCGTTAGACCCTTTCCTTCCTGACTCTAAATACCAGCGGTAGCCCAAAACCAGCATTAGGAGCCTCTAATGCTGGTTTTGACGGCTAACGCAGAACTCTAAATCTAGCCGTTAATTTGTTAAAGGCTGACATGAAACACCATTTCTTTTCTTTTATGATTCAGATAGAGTGTGTCATTTTAAACAACTTTCCAAGTTACTTCTATTATCACATTTGCTTCAGTCTCTTGCTATCCATTGTTGAAGGAGCAGCAGTGCACTACACATCTAGTGAACCAATGAAAAGAGGCATTTCTGTATAGCCACCAAGCAGCAGCTAGCTCCCAATCTCAAACCTACCTAGGTATTCTTTTATTGGTATTCAACTAAAGATACCAAGAGAATGTAGCAAACTATATAAAATAATTACATTGAAAAGTTGTTTAAAATCACATGCTGTGTCTAAATCACAAAAGGAATTTTCATGTCTCTTTAATTGCTGACACGATACAAGCCCCACTGGCGATCTGAGCAGCTGTAGTATTTAAAATGGTGCACTGAGAATATCTAGCTATTTTCACATGCACGTGCAGAGAAAATGTTAACACTAAAACAGTGATAACTTTTGCTAGAAGTATTTTTGCCAATACATGTAAATATGTTTCTATTCAAACATATGATTAATTTATGTACATTTAAATTTTGACCGGAATCTTCTTGATTTTTTTTCTTTATATCAGATTCACAGTATCAATATTATTTATTTAGTTTATCACGAGGTATGTGGTTTAATAAAACTAATTGGAGAACTGAACTCTTACACCTCAAGGACTGTGATTACCAGGTATATGGACTTCTCTTTGGACTTTGCACAACCTATGTATATCTGGTTTGTTATTTAACTAATTGTTGCATTATGATATTGTGTCCTAAATGTGTATTTTGTTGACTAATGTTCAATTAAAATAAATGAAAAACAAAAAAAACAATTTGTACTGTTTATTGGTAACCATAATTGCCCGTATCACTGTCTTTCTCAAATCTCTTCCTGGATATCCTCTCACTACCTTAAGCTAAATCTCTCCAAAAGGGAGCTCCTTATTTCCCCCCTTCTTCTAAAATCTCCACCCCCATCTCTCTATAACTGTCGACAACTCCATCATTACCCCTACCACACATGCCCGATGTCTTAGGGTCACACTTGACTCAGATTTTTCTTCCACTCCTCACATTCAGTCCTTGGCTAAATCCTGACACTTCCACCTTAAAAACATCTCTAAAATTAGACATTTCCTTACACAAGAAACAACCAAGATTTTAATCCACTCTCTCATCCTTTCCCGACTCGACTATTTCAACTCCGTACTCTCTGGTCTCCCTAGCTGCCGCCTAGCTCCTTTACAATCCATAATGAATGCCTCTGCCAGGCTTATCTTCCATACACGTCGCTCTTCATCTACTGCACCTCTCTGCAAGACCGCTGCTCCACAACCTGTCCACCTGCTCTGAGCAGGCGGACAGACATCGCCACAATTCAACCCGATCGAGTACGATTGGGTTGATTGACACCTCCCTGCTGGTGGCCAATTGGCCGCGAGTCTGCAGGGGGAGGCGTTGCACCAGCAGCTCTGGTGAGCTGCTGGGGCAATGCTGAATACGGAGAGCGTATTGCTCTCCGTATTCAGCGAGGTTTGGCGGACCTGATCCGCACTGTCGGATCAGGTCCGCCAGACTTTGTTAAATCGAGGCCCTTGTCTCCAGATACTCTCCCCGCTTCCCCTTCACTCTGCTTACGACCTCCTAATCTCCTCCTCTTTTGTTACCTCCTTACATTCCCATATACAGGACGTCTCCAGGCTGGCTCCCATCTTGTGGAATCCTTGCCTCGCTCCACAAGACTCTCCCCTAATTTTGAAAGCTTCAAGCACTCCCTAAAGACTCTACTGTTCAGGGATGCATACAACCTACACTAACCATTCCTAATACCAGTTCCTCTCCCCCATTGCTATCCGCCATGAACCTCCTTAGCATGTAAGCCTAAGAGCCCAACTCTTTGCAGATCACCTTCATAAGAGCTGACTACAACAGTGCAACTCTCGGCAGGGCCCTCTACCCATTAAATCTCTATCCGCTAGATTTGGAGTTTTGTCGGTAACGACCCGAAAAACTAACGCCGGCTTTTTTCTGGCCGCACCATAAAAATAACTCTGGTATTGAGAGTCCACATAAAGGCTGCGTTAGGCTCCAAAAAAGGAGCGTAGAGCATTTTTAACGCAGCTTCAACTCTCAATACCAGAGTTGCTTACGCAAGCGGCCAGCCTCAAAAACGTGCTCGTGCACGATTCCCCCATAGGAAACAATGGGGCTGTTTGAGCTGAAAAAAAACCTAACACCTGCAAAAAAGCCGCGTTCAGCTCTTAACGCAGCCCCATTGTTTGCTATGCGGTAACCCTTCCTACGTCTGCACTTAACACTCTAACATGTACCCCGAGTCTAAACACCCCTAACCTTACACTTATTAACCCCTAATCTGCTGCCCCCGCTATCGCTGACACCTGCATTTTATTTTTAACCCCTAATCTGCTGCTCCGTAAACCGCCGCTACTTACATTATCCCTATGTACCCCTAATCTGCTGCCCCTAACACCGCCGACCCCTATATTATATTTATTAACCCCTAATCTGCCCCCCTCAACGTCGCCTCCACCTGCCTACACTTATTAACCCCTAATCTGCCGAGCGGACCTGAGCGCTACTATAATAAAGTTATTAACCCCTAATCCGCCTCACTAACCCTATAATAAATAGTATTAACCCCTAATCTGCCCTCCCTAACATCGCTGACACCTAACTTCAATTATTAACCCCTAATCTGCCGACCGGAGCTCACCGCTATTCTAATAAATGTATTAACCCCTAAAGCTAAGTCTAACCCTAACACTAACACCCCCCTAAGTTAAATATAATTTAAATCTAACTAAATTAATTAACTCTTATTAAATAAATTATTCCTATTTAAAGCTAAATACTTACCTGTAAAATAAATCCTAATATAGCTACAATATAAATTATAATTATATTATAGCTATTTTAGGATTAATATTTATTTTACAGGTAACTTTGTATTTATTTTAACCAGGTACAATAGCTATTAAATAGTTAAGAACTATTTAATAGCTAAAATAGTTAAAATAATTACAAATTTACCTGTAAAAGAAATCCTAAGTTACAATTAAACCTAACACTAGACTATCAATAAATTAATTAAATAAACTACCTACAATTACCTACAATTAACCTAACACTACACTATCAATACATTAATTAAATACAATTGCTACAAATAAATACAATTAAATAAACTAGCTAAAGTACAAAAAATAAAAAAGAACTAAGTTACAAAAAATAAAAAAATAATTACAAACATAAGAAAAATATTACAACAATTTTAAACTAATTACACCTACTCTAAGCCCCCTAATAAAATAACTAAGCCCCCCAAAATAAAAAAAATGCCCTACCCTATTCTAAATTACTAAAGTTCAAAGCTCTTTTACCTTACCAGCCCTGAACAGAGCCCTTTGCGGGGCATGCCCCAAGAAATACAGCTCTTTTGCCTGTAAAAAAAAACATACAATACCCAAGCCCCCCAACATTACAACCCACCACCCACATACCCCTAATCTAACCCAAACCCCCCTTAAATAAACCTAACACTAAGCCCCTGAAGATCATCCTACCTTGTCTTCACCTCACCGTGTATCACACCGATCCGTCCAGAAGAGCTCCTCCGATGTCCTGATCCAAGCCCAAGCGGGGGGCTGAAGAGGTCCATGATCCGGCTGAAGTCTTCATCCAAGCGGGGCAGAAGAGGTCTTCCATCCGATTGAAGTCTTCATCCAAGCGGCATCCATCCGGAGCGAAGCGGCAGCATCCTGAAGACCTCCACCGCGGAACATCCATCCTGGCCGACGACTGAACGACGAATGACGGTTCCTTTAAATGACGTCATCCAAGATGGCGTCCCTCGAATTCCGATTGGCTGATAGGATTCTATCAGCCAATCGGAAATAAGGTAGGAATATTCTGATTGGCTGATGGAATCAGCCGATCAGAATCAAGTTCAATCCGATTGACTGATCCGATCAGCCAATCAGATTGAGCTCGCATTCTATTGGCTGATT
Source organism: Bombina bombina (assembly GCF_027579735.1). NCBI lineage: Eukaryota > Metazoa > Chordata > Amphibia > Anura > Bombinatoridae > Bombina > Bombina bombina. The sequence continues at coordinate 968,601,755 of NC_069501.1, read as the reverse complement.
GGAACAGCCAATTATTTTGGGGGGCTTTGTTATTTTATTAGGGGGCTTAGAGTAGGTGTAATTAGTTTAAAATTGTTGTAATATTTTTCTTATGTTTGTAAATATTTTTTTATTTTTTGTAACTTAGTTCTTTTTTATTTTTTGTACTTTAGCTAGTTTATTTAATTGTATTTATTTGTAGCAATTGTATTTAATTAATGTATTGATAGTGTAGTGTTAGGTTAATTGTAGGTAATTGTAGGTAGTTTATTTAATTAATTTATTGATAGTCTAGTGTTAGGTTTAATTGTAACTTAGGTTAGGATTTCTTTTACAGGTAAATTTGTAATTATTTTAACTATTTTAGCTATTAAATAGTTCTTAACTATTTAATAGCTATTGTACCTGGTTAAAATAAATACAAAGTTACCTGTAAAATAAATATTAATCCTAAAATAGCTATAATATAATTATAATTTATATTGTAGCTATATTAGGATTTATTTTACAGGTAAGTATTTAGCTTTAAATAGGAATAATTTATTTAATAAGAGTTAATTAATTTCGTTAGATTTAAATTATATTTAACTTAGGGGGGTGTTAGTGTTAGGGTTAGACTTAGCTTTAGGGGTTAATACATTTATTAGAATAGCGGTGAGCTCCGGTCGGCAGATTAGGGGTTAATAATGTGTCGGCGATGTTAGGGAGGGCAGATTAGGGGTTAATACTATTTATTATAGGGTTAGTGAGGCGGATTAGGGGTTAATAACTTTATTATAGTAGCGCTCAGGTCCGGTCGGCAGATTAGAGGTTAATAAGTGTAGGCAGGTGGAGGCGACATTGAGGGGGCAGATTAGGGGTTAATAAATATAATATAGGGGTCGGCGGTGTTAGGGGCAGCAGATTAGGGGTACATAAGGATAACATAGGTGGCGGTCGGCAGATTAGGGGTTAAAAAAATGTATTCGAGTGTCGGCGATGTGGGGGGACCTCGGTTTAGGGGTACATAGGTAGTTTATGGGTGTTAGTGTACTTTAGAGTACAGTAGTTAAGAGCTTTATGAACCGGCGTTAGCCCAGAAAGCTCTTAACTACTGACTTTTTTCCTGCGGCTGGAGCTTTGTCGTTAGATGTCTAACGCTCACTTCAGAAACGACTCTAAATACCGGAGTTAGAAAGATCCCATTGAAAAGATAGGATACGCAATTTACGTAAGGGGATCTGCGGTATGGAAAAGTCGCGGCTGAAAAGTGAGCGTTAGACCCTATTTTGAGTGACTCCAAATACCGGCGGTAGCCTAAAACCAGCGTTAGGAGCCTCTAACGCTGGTTTTCACAGCTAACGCCAAACTCCAAATCTAGGTGTATAAATGTTACCTTGTATACCGCCTATGTTTATAGCACTGCAGAATCTGTTGGCACGCTACAAATAACCAATAATAATAATAATAATTGCCTGTTTTTATTTTTTTATTGTTTCACCCCTTCACGCCGTTAGGACGTTCCATGCTTCCCTAACAGCACTGGGCTTTAATGCTGTTAGGACAGTGTGGAATGTTCTACCATATACGGCATCCTGCAGCATTTCAGTACCCTTTGAAGTAGGCGAGGATCGGCCTAGGGGCCGTGACTAGCATCTTAGGTAGTCCCCCATGATCCGATCCCGGTCTTTAAATCACACGATTGCATCAACGACCACGTGATTTAATTTTTACAAATAGTGTTTACATCTGAATTTTGTTCTGATGTGAACGCTATTATTCTGTCACAAATGGTTTAATATTACTTGCCTTCAGTTAGTTCACTTTACCCCATCCCTTCCATACAGTGGTTTTCTCACTGAAATTATTTAAACACAGCTACTGTAGTCATAAGACAAATGGCTGTAAAAGCTTCTCTGGGTCCCCTTTGTTCAAAAACAGCAGACATTGCTGACTTTGTCATTATTTTTGGCACTTAGAAGGCTGATAATTGCAGCTGCGCACCACACTTTTGAAATTCCCAGCAGTGAAACTTTGATCAGGTAGCTTGTAAGGTTATTTTTAGCTCTAGTGTAGATATTATGCTCCCCCCTGACACTCCCTGTTCCCTACTTGATCTCTCCCCCCCCCCCCCCGGTAGTCACCACCATCTTAGGTACTGGTAGAGAGTCTGCCAGTATGAAGTTTAGGGATTTGTTTTAATTTCTATAGTGCTGGATCTACCTCCCTGATCTCCCCAAACAGCTCTCTTACCCTCCTCCTCCCACTGCTTGATGCCATTTTGTTACTATCAGCTAGTCTGCCAGTAAGAAAACATTTTTATTTTATTTATTTTTTAACTATTTTCTAGTGTTGTGGCACAACCCCTGACTCATCATGCTAAACTGCTAAATAGCCAGACCCATATCAATTTCTGTTAATTAAATAGCAACCAGACACCCCATCACAAGTAACCCTTTAAATGCTCCATCACAAGTATCCCTTTAAATGCTGGACCTCCATTGCTCTTAACGCACTTGCTGCCCCTACACTGCACCTAACACTTAGGCCCCGATGTTAGAAAGTGCTACGAGGCAGGAAAATATTCCAAGCGATCCGCGGCTATGTTGATCGAGCTTATCGGAATATTCCCAGCTCTCGACATAGTCGGAAATGTAAGTTAAAAAAATCTAAATGATAAAAATGTAAGTTAAGAAATGTAGCTTAAAAAAATCTAATTTAAAAAAATCTAATTTAAAAAAAATCTAACTTTAAAAAATGTAAGTTAAAAAAAATTACAAAACCTGAAAACGAAAAACCTCAAATGAAATCTAACTCTACTCTAACACCTAAACCCCCTCTAAATTAACCTCACTTAAATTGCACAAAAAAAGCTAAATTACACAAAATAAAAAAGTAACAAAAAATTATAAACTACATTGTACAAAAAAAAAGCATTATACCTAACACTAAACTACATGCCCCATAAAATAAAAAAGCCCCCCCCCAAAAAATATATAAAAACCCTGAACCCTAACTCTAAAATAAATTACTATAGCCCTTAAAAGGGAATTTTGGAGGGCATTCCCCCCAGCTTTTTTGCCAATAAAATAAAAAAGTTACAAACCCCTTAACTTACATTAAAGGAACCCCCCCCAAAAAAATCTAGTCTAAAAAAATCTAGCCTAAGAAATAAAATTAAAAATAACAAAGTCTATTCTAAAAAAAAAAATAATAATAATAAAAAAAAAACCCCTAACTAACCCCAAAAGTTTTACTCACATCTGATGGGGACTCCTGCTCCTCTTGATCCGTTGAGGGCCCATATTCATCCATGGCTCCAGTCGCCGGAGGCCTATCTTCGCGGGAAAGCAGAGGCAAACTTTGGCGGCCTCTTCTGCCGCCTCCGTTCCACAATCTTCATCAACAGCTGGGCCCATCTTTATCTATCCTCAAGGCGCCGGAGGCACATCTTCACAGCGGCGGACTTTGGCGGCCTCCGCTCCTTTCGTTCCGCAGGTTCCTTTCTTCAACTCTCTTTAGGGAACACTCCTCTTCATGCGATCTCCGCCGCATACTGAAACCTGGAAGCATGGAATCCCAATATATAGGGGTATTACTTAATTCTGATTGGCTGATTTCAAATCAGTCAATCCCTATTGGCTGATTTGAATCAGCCAATAGAAATAACTTTTTTAAATTTAAATGGTCATGTTATATTGGATGATTAGAATTTAAATTTTAAAAAGTTATTTAGCAAATGGATATTAGCATAGCTTTGTTAAGTAAAGGATCTGACAATATAAGAATGCTGGATATCTTTTTTTTTTCTTCTTAAGGTAGGAAGTGAGTCACTCTGCCCCTGCCATTTCATACTAAAAATAGTATATCACAAGGTCAACTGGGACTCCCTTTGAATCATGGTGTTGGGATTTGGCTTTGCAGGTTGCTTCTCAGAGAGAAAGATAAACTATTATAATTATCTAAGTTTTAAAATGCACCAGGTCAGATTGATGTATATAATATATATATATAGACAAAAATACCCCTCTCCTTGGGATTTTGTCCCGGGAACAGCTTTGACACAGTCTTCACATCAGAAAAGTACTCCACACACACTAGGTTCAGATGTAAACACCCTGGTCTGTATATTCAAAGACAATTTGCAGGTAAACAGCTTTAACATAAACAAAACAAAATGCATCCTTGCATAATGGAACTTACTAAACAGAATAAAGGATTCTTGACTAAAGTTGTGTGGTTTTTCCACACCACTGCAAAATCACAAACAGTTTTCAAACTTACAGGCCTAGAACCTTTAGACAGCTGCACAACATGTATTCTGTATTTCCCATACAGGTTCTAACTAGCAGCCTCAGCACACACTATTTGACAAGAGCTAATTACATCCCTATAGCTGCCTGCAGGTGAGAAAACCTTAGCTTGTAGGGTAAACCTGAACTGGGCTCCTCACCTGCAATTCTCTGCCACATCTAAACTGTGGAATACTGGCCCAAAACACAATTATTGGCACATTTTTAATCCCACCAAGAATATTGTAGAATTTGTGGGGAAACATAAATTCCTTTACAAACAATCCCTTGAGCTCTGTCACATATCTCCCCCTCAGCTCAGACCTAATGGGATCAGCAGCCTTAGAAAAAACTGAGTGCATTCTGGAAAGACTATTAGCATTTCCCTGTTTACTTCCTGCTCTGTATTCAATAGAAAAATGATATGGTTGCAAACTCAGGAACCAATGGCTAACTCTGCTTTTTGCTCACCAATGTAATTGGAGCATGATCAGTCACCGATCTAAACTTTATCTCTGAGATAATACTTAAAGTGATTGTCAATCCTAGCGTTTGTGAAACGCTAGGATTGACCATTGGAACAAATAAAGGGGACTTTCATTCATAAGGTATAAAATACTTCATGCTGAAAGTTCCTTTATTTGTTTCAAGCGTTTGCCGCACTGAGCTGCTCAGGCAGACCACGGCAGAACGCTGTTTTGCTAAGAGGTGACGGTTTTACCTCTTATCAAATAGCTGTGCGCTCCAGCAGGCGCCAAGCCGGATTTCCCGCACGGCTATTGGCTAAGAGGTGAAAACGTCACCTCTTAGCAAAACTGTGTTCTGGCGTGGGCTGCCTGAGCAGCTCAGTGCGGCGAACGCTTGAAACAAATAAAGGAGCTTTCAGCATGAAGTATTTTATACTTCATGACTGAAAGTCCCCTTTATTTGTTCCAATGGTCAATCCTAGGGTTTCATAAACGCTAGGATTGACAATCATTTTAAATAGTGTCCACTGTCCATTTTATCGCCAGACACTCCTTCTCCACTATAACATATTTCCTTTCATGGGGATCCAGCTTCCTACTAAAAGACCAACTCATGAATTCTCTGCATTGGATACGCATCAAACTTTGAAATTAAATTCAGTTTACAGTAATCATTACAGAATCTAATTGTGCCATCAGGCTTTGGCGCAAAAACAATCAGTCTGCTCCAATCACTTTGAGTTTCTTCAATTATACCCAAATCACAGTTTTGACTTCTGATCTAACAGCCTGCCTATGAGCCTCAGGTATTCTCTATGGTTTAAAATTAATCTTTTTTTCTGTTACAATGTCATGTTTAATAATATTAGTTATACCTGGGACGATGGAAAACACCTCTCTATCACCTAGCTTTAGAGTTTTGCGGCCAAAGGGGTGCGTTAGCTACGCGTGTTTTTCCCCCCCCGCACCTTTTAAATAACGCTGGTATTTAGAGTTCTCTGAAGGGCTGCGTTAGGCTCCAAAAAGCGTACAGGCATATTTACTGCCACTTCAACTCTAAATACCAGCGTTGCTTACGGTAGCGGCCAGCTTGAAAAACGTGCTCGTGCACGATTCCCCCATAGGAAACAATGGGGCAGTTTTTAGCTGAAAAAACCTAACACCTGCAAAAAAGCAGCGTTCAGCTCCTAACGCAGCCCCATTGTTTCCTATGGGGAAACAGTTTCTAAGTCTGCACCTAACACCCTAACATGTACCCCGAGTCTAAACACCCCTAATTTTACACTTATTAACCTCTAATCTGCCGCCCCCGCTATCGATGACCCCTGCATTTTATTATTAACCCCTAATCTGCCGCTCCGTACACCGCCGCCACCTACATTATCCCTATGTACCCCTAATCTGCTGCCCCTAACACCGCTGACACCTACATAATATTTATTAACCCCTAATCTGCCCCCCCCCAACCGTACCTACGTTTATTAACCCCTAATCTGCCGACCGGACCTCACCGCTACTATAATAAATGGATTAACCCCTAAAGCTAAGTCTAACCCTAACCCTAACACCCCCTAAGTTAAATATAATTTAAATCTAACTAAATAAATTATTTCTTATTAAATAAATTAATCCTATTTAAAGCTAAATACTTACCTGTAAAATAAACCCTAATATAGCTACAATATAACGAATAATTATATTGTAGCTATTTTAGGATTTATATTTATTTTACAGGCAACTTTGTATTTATTTTAACTAGGTACAATAGCTATTAAATAGTTATTAACTATTTAATAGCTACCTAGTTAAAATAATTACAAAATTACCTGTAAAATAAATCCTAACCTAAGTTACAATTAAACCTAACACTACACTACACTATCAATAAATTAATTAAATAAACTACCTACAAATACCTACAATTAAATCAACTAAACTAAATTACAAAAAATAAAAAAAGATTACAAGAATTTTAAACTAATTACACCTACTCTAAGCCCCCTAAAAAAATAACAAAGCCCCCCAAAATAAAAAAATGCCCTACCCTATTCTAAAATAAAAAGTTAACAGTTCTATTACCTTACCAGCCCTTAAAAGGGCCTTTTGCGGGGCATGCCCCAAAGAAATCAGCTCTTTTGCCTGAAAAAACCCCATACAATACCCCCCCAACATTACAACCCACCACCCACATACCCCTAATCTAACCCACCCAAACCCCCCTTAAAAAACCTAACACTAAGCCCCTGAAGATCTCCCTACCTTGTATTCACCCAGCCGGGTATCACTGATCCCTCCAGAAGAGGGTCCTAAGTCTTCATCCTATCCGGCAAGAAGAGGTCCTCCAGAGGGTCCAAAGTCTTCATCCAGGCGGCATCTTCTATCTTCTTGCATCCGGAGCGGAGCGGGTCCATCTTGAAGCAACCGACGCAGAGCCATCCTTCCTCACCGATGGACTAACGACGAATGAAGGTTCTTTTAAATGACGTCATCCAAGATGGCGTCCCCCGAATTCCGATTGGCTGATAGGATTTTATCAGCCAATTGGAATTAAGGTAGGAAAAATCTGATTGGCTGATTGAATAAGCCAATCAGATTGAAGTTCAATCCGATTGGCTGATTGGATCAGCCAATCAGATTGAGCTCGTATTCTATTGGCTGTTCCATCCAATGATGGTGTGGCTGTGTTAGGGACTCAGGCAATGTAAGGACCTTGAGGTGGTGCCTGAGCTTTCCCATTTGGCCAGATGCGGTAACTAACCTTTCCAGTTGTGATTTTATCTTAGCTGTGAGCTAGCTGGTGAGTGCTGGGTGTTTCTATGTGTTGTATTACTTTTTGTTTGTAATCCCCCTTGTTTCTTGCACCCATTCCGGACTGGGGTTAACCGCCTGTGGCTCTGGTGACATCACAGCTTTTTTGGAGTGCTATTTAGCACCCAGGGCTGGATGTTGCTGAGTCACAGGATGTGTACCTGGTCCGGTCTTGGAGTGCAGTTCCATTCCATGTTTTGTATTTTCTCTGGGTGATTACATCCACCTTTGCACCCCTTCTTTGTTCTCAGTCTGTTTGGCTTTGTGAGCTCGCATGATGGTGTGGCTGTGTTAGGGACTCAGTGGAAAGGACCTTGACGTGTGGTGCCTGAGCTTTCCCATTTGGCCAGATGCGGTAACTAACCTTTCCAGTTGTGATTTTATCTTAACTGTGAGCTAGCTGGTGACTGCTGGGTGTTTCTATGTGTTGTGTGTGTATATATATATATATATATATATATATATATATATATATATAAATTCAACTATACATTGTTAGTAATTAAAGATGAGAACTAAATTCTGCACTGGCACTGCACTTTAGACATGTCTGATCTAAATGTTCTGTTTATTATGCAAATATTCAGAAGAATGCTGTCATTTATTATGACGTGTTTATGTAGAGAAATAAATAAATTATATATGAAATGCATGCACATTCTGAAGTGGCTTTAATTTGATTTTTTTTAGTTGCACTAAGAAGTAGCACAACCATACATTACCCTTTTATCCTGTTTAATGACAAAGAGTGCAGCTGGTTTCTAAGCTGGCATGATTTAATATATGTAAAATATAGCTTTACAAAAGCCAAGAGTGTCAACCAGCTGGCTTATCTTCCAGCAAGGATAGAGTTTCACTTTAAAGTGATGTAAGGTATGTACATTTCATTCCCATGACCCAAGTTTGTCAACTTCACAATTCATCCACATATGCCTGTTTAGATCCAACCATAATGAGGGCTAGATTACAAGTGAGGCGCAAACTGTTTTGTGCAAGCGATATAGTCTTTTTGCAAGCCTTTTTAATTGCGTTGATATTACAAGTTCATTGAAATCACAATTGCACTAGCAGAATCGCCATTAATGCTTCAATCCTTACCGCGATCTCAGAGCTGTGGTTAACTGTTTTCGGAAACAAAACAGTTGCACAAAACACTTTTAAAAATACATTACAAAGTACAGTTACACTCATATTAACACTGTCTAATAAAATGTATTTAAAAAAAATACTGCACAAAAAAGTTAAAAGGGCTCAAAGATAGGAGATCTCAGGTGATAGAAAAAACCCCCACCAAAGTACTTTAACATAGAGATACATACAGATACATTGCTAAAGATATATATATATATATATTATTGTATTTATATGTGTATATATGTATTTATATACATATATTCAGAGATAAACACATAAATATATATGTACACATATATAGAAAAATATATAAGTGCAGTAGAGCCTTTGCCATTATGTAGATGAAAAGATGTAAATACATATATATGCAATATTCATATTTAATAAAGATTTTAACTATGTATCTACTGTAAATATTTTACATTTGCTAATGCGAATATAATATGTTGTTTGTGCAATGGGCGTTTTTTTTCAACAATTTATTTTCTCCATTGACGTCTATGGGGAATGTGAAAATGCAATCGTGTTTGCGCGATCTCGGGTGTTATTTTTTTTTTCTACGTTTTTTTCTCCATTAATTTCTATGGGGGAATACATGCATGCACACGCAAAAATTTGTTAGGATTTTTGCACTATTTGGGTTACCGCTTGAGCAAAATACGTTTTTGTGGAACTTGTAATACGAATGCAACCCGACTAGCGCAGAAAGCTTAATTCTGGTGGAGTTTTCGCGATCGTGGAATAAAAAAATACTGTGCCACTTGTAATCTAGCCCTGAATCTTTTATCAACTTTTTTTTATAATGTACGTTATTTAAAAAATAAAATAAAAAAATATACTTAAATGGCATAACATATTTTTTTCATTTTGCTTAATTCTACAGACATAGGGGCATATGTATCAAGCTCCGAATGGAGCTTGATGCCCCGTGTTTCTGGCGAGTCATCAGACTCGCCAGAAACAGCAGTTATGAAGCAGCGGTCACAAAGACCGCTGCTCCATAACCTGTCCGCCTGCTCTGAGCAGGCGGACACACATTGCCACAATACAACTCAATCGGGTTGATTGACACCCCCCTGCTGGCGGCCCATTGGCCGCGAGTCTGCAGGGGGCGGCGTTGCACCAGCAGCAAGGTCTGGCGGACCTGATCCGCAATGTTGGATCAGGTCCACCAGACTTTCATAACTAGAGGCCATAGGGTTAGATAACAAGCAGGGCGCTAACTGTAGCGAGCGAGCGATATTGGCTTTTTGCGCGTGACTGAAAATCTTGCATAAAGGGTAGTGCGTTGAAAAGGTTGCACTAAACACAACGTAAATACATTACAAATTACAGTTACACTCATATAAACACTATCTGATAAAAGTGAGTCATATAAATATTTATTAAAAAAAAGTTAATGGCATCATGGTATATGACAAGGTGTTTGACTGCAAAGGGCTTTGATGTATATATACATACATATACATGTCTAAATATGTGTATGCAAGGACGGAACTACAATTGGAGCAGCAGGTGCGGTGGCACCAGGTCACGTGCTGGATGGTCCATAAATATTAGCCAGTCTATACATAGGCCTGTGTAGGATTTGTACAATCCTAATCCAGGAGAGCCTTTTATGAGTGTAGGTTGCAGGTCCATCTATCCTCAAAATGTTAATACAGAGCAGCATTAATATTATTACTATTGCTTACTACAGAGTTACCTTTGGGGGGGCCCAACATTTTTTGTTGCACCAGGGCCCTCTGTTGACTAGGTCCACTACTGTGTGTATGTATGCATATAAATGCATCTATTTATGTATATACTAGTCCTAAAGCCTGTTCACACGGGCCATTTTTTGCAGTATAGCGGTCCCACCCCTTGCTCTCTCTCTCTCTCCCCCTCTCTTTTGCTCTCTCACCCCCTCTCTTTTGTGCTCTCTTTCCCCCTCTCTTTTGCGCTCTCTCCCCCTCTCTTTTGCGTTCTCTCTTGCTCCACCTCTCTTTTGCTCTCTCTCTCCCCCCTCTCTTTTGCTCCCTCTCTCTCCCCCTCTCTTTTGCTTTCTCTCCCCCTCTCTTTTGCTCTCTCTCCCCCTCTCTTTTGCGCTCTCTCTCCCCCCTCTCTTTTGCGCTCTCTCTCCCCATTTTTGCAGTACAGCGGCCCCACCCCTTGCTCTCTCCCCCCTCTCTTTTGCTCTCTCACCCCCTCTCTTTTGCTCCCTCTCTCCCCCTCTCTTTTGCTTTCTTTCCCCTTCTCTTTTGCTTTCTCTCCCCCTCTCTTTTGCTCTCTCTCCCCCTCTCTTTTTCTCTCTCTCCCCTCTCTTTTGCTCTCTCTCCCCCTCTCTTTTTCTCTCTCTCCCCCTCTCTTTTGCTTTCTCTCCCCCTCTCTTTTGCTTTCTCTCTCCCCTCTCTTTTGCTCTCTCTCCCCCTCTCTTTTGTGCTCTCTCTCCCCCTCTCTTTTACACTCTCTCAACCCCCTCTCTTTTGTGTTCTTGCTCTCTTTTGCACTCTCTCTCTCCCCCCTCTTTTGCGCGCTCTCTCCCCCTCTCTTTTGCACTCTCTCCCCCTCTTTTGCTGTCTCTCTCCCTCTCTTTTGCTGTCTTTCCCCCTCTCTTTTGTGCTCTCTCCCCCTCTCTTTTGCGCTCTCTCCCTCCTCTCTTTTGTGCTCTCTCCCCCCTCTCTTTTGCGCTCTCTCCCCCTCTCTTTTGCGCTCTCTCCCCCCTCTCTTTTGCGCTCTCTCCCCCTCTCTTTTGCACTTCTCCCCCCTCTCTTTTGCGCTCTCTCCTCCTCTCTTTTGCACTCTCTCCCCCTCTCTTTTGTGCTCTCTCCCCCTCTCTTTTGCACTCTCTCCCCCATCTCTTTTGTGCTCTCCCCCCCCTCTCTTTTGCGTTCTCTCCCCCCTCTCTTTTGCGTTCTCTTCCCCCTTTCTTTTGCGCCCTCTCCCCCTCTCTTTTGTGCACTCTCCCCCCTCTCTTTTGCACACTCTCCCCCCCTCTCTTTTACTGTCTCTCTCCCCCCTCTCTTTTGCTGTCTCTCTCCCCCCTCTCTCTTGCTGTCTCTCCCCCCTCTCTTTTGCTGTCTCTCTCCCCCCTCTCTTTTACTGTCTCTCCCCCCCTCTCTTTTGCTGTCTCTCTCCCCTCTCTCTTTTGCTGTCTCTCTCCCCCTCTCTTTTGCTGTCTCTCTCCCCCCTCTCTTTTGCAATCTCTCTCCCCCTCTCTTTTGCTGTCTCTCTCCCCCCTCTCTTTTGCTGTCTCTCTCCCCCCTCTATTTTGCTGTCTCTCTCCCCCTCTCTCTTTTGCTGTCTCTCCCCACCTCTCTTTTGCTCTCTCTCTCTCCCCCTCTTTTGCTGTCTCTCTCCCTCTCTTTTGCTCTCTCTCTTTCCCCTCTCGTTTGCTCTCTCTCCTCTCGTTTGCTCTCTCTCTCCTCTCTTTTGCGCTCTCTCCCCCTCTCTTTTGCACTCTCTCCCCCTCTCTTTTGCGCTCTCTCCCTCTCTTTTGCGCTCTCTCCCCCTCTCTTTTGCACTCTCTCCCCCTCTCTTTTGCGCTCTCTCCCCCTCTCTTTTGCACTCTCTCCCCCTCTCTTTTGCGCTCTCTCCCCTTCTCTTTTGCACTCTCTCCCCCCCTCTCTTTTGCGCTCTCTCCCCCTCTCTTTTGCGCTCTCTCTCCCCCCTTTCTTTTGTGCTCTTCCTCCTCTCTTTGGCCCCCTCTCTTTTACGCACTCTCCCCCCTCTCTTTTGCGCACTCTCCCCCTCTCTTTTGCTGTCTCTCTCCCCCCTCTCTTTTGCTGCCTCTCTCTCCCCTCTCTTTTGCTGTCTCTCTCCCCCTCTCTTTTGCTGTCTCTCTCCCCCCTCACTTTTGTGGTCTCTGTCCCCCTCTCTCTTTTGCTGTCTCTCTCCCCCTCTCTTTTGCTGTCTCTCTCCCCCTCTCTTTTGCTGTCTCTCTCCCCCCTCTCTTTTACTGTCTCTCTCCTCCCTCTCTTTTGCGGTCTCTCTCCCCTCTCTCTTTTGCTGTCTCCTCCTCTCTACCTCTCTCTATCCACCCTCTTCTGCTCTCTCTATTCCCCCCTCTTTAGAGCTCTCGTGTCACGCCCGGCCCATCCACTTCACGTCCGGACACACCCACATCACACCCACCCGGCCATGCCCATGTCGCACCCGCCCGGCCACGCCCACTCCACCACACGACACCAGGTCAGTTGGAAGGCCAGGTGTGTTTGTCCTCGTGCGCAGTCTCTACTGCACATGACAGCTTGTGACAAACACACTTGGCCTTTTATTATATAGGATGTGTGTACATATGTATGTATTTATGTACATATATATTTATGTGTTTTACTGTATATTTACTGTACATATTTAACATTACAATGTTGTTTACATACAGGTAAAAGTTATTTTGGAAAACAAAATTTATGCTTGTCTGATTTTCTTCTTTTCTTTCGAAATGATGATGGTCCACAGTCCTCCATAAAATATTGGATATATTTCTCACCAAAAAGAGTAGGTCAAGAACTTATAACAGACCTTATAATCACTCCCACCTCCCATATCTATCTTAGTTTAATGTATATCCGAGTAGAGAATAGGAAATATATAGGTAGGAAAGACAAAGCAGGGTCTGTGGAGGTGTCATTAGAACATTAGAACTGTCACCCAAACATTGATATGGGAGGGGCCTGTGGACCATCATCATTCAGAAAGAAAATAATTTATCAGGCAAGCATACATTTTGTTTTCTTTCGAAAAATTATGATGGTCCACAGTCCTCCATAACATATGGGGCTAATACCCAAGACAATGGTCTGTGTTACAGAAAAGGTAGGACAATTTTGTCTGGCAGTTCTTGTTTAGCCAACACTGTGGCCTAAAGGACTTTCCTGCCAAAAGCTGCTTGAAAAAAAACCAAAACCTGATAACGATAAACTCTGAAAAATACATAGCAAAGACATGCTGCAGCTTTGCAAATCTGCTCCAAAGATGCATAATATTTTTATAAAACAATGAAAAGCAAAAGAAGATGCCTCTTGGTGCAATAAAATTTCAAATGTGGATATCCTCCCTCTATGTGATATACGATGTACTCACAAGTGCAGCAGCACCAAGTTTGCTAATTGAGGCAGAATGAGATCTCACAGTGTCCCCGCTCACTGATCAAGAGTGTGGAGTCAGCTACTCCCAGCTAAACTTAATTAGCCAAAGAAGAATGAAGATGTACACACAGGGTTTTACGAACAAAACACCATTTATTCAAACATATTAAAATCTTTAGAGCTGATAAACATGCCAGACTCTTAAAAACAGCAATAAATATTACTGATGTTGACTCCTGTATGGTTCAGGTATGATTCTTGGAAATAGGTTTGCTAGATGAAAGTCCCATGGACACCAAGGTGTCTAATTGCAGAGCCTTTGGAAACTTTGATCTCACACAATAGCTTGAATGCATATGATTTAAATGAGAGGTCATCAGATCTATGTCCTGTAAGCCCATAATAAACTCAGAGCGATCAGAAATGTCCTAATGGGGATACCACTCACTTGGATGGACAAATTGATCACTGAGATGATCCACCTCCCAGTTTGTCAGTATATTTATGAAAATCTAAGTAGTGCTCTCCAAATAATACATCAGCTTATGGCAGGGTTATAACACAATACAAATAATAATTATCCTTAAAAATAGAAACCCTTAACCAACATGCATCTACTAGAAACCATACGATTAATATAAATACCTGAATTCTTTTATTTAGTTAATGTCCATGAACATTTTGAAATATATTTGCAATACCAGAATATGACACAATATTATATGCGCTTGAAAACTATTTAAATATGCTATGCAAAGTTCATACACGCTTACTTTTAAAACCAGCCTTATTTACAAATAGCCTTTCATTCAGTTTACACAACGAGACTAAAATCTTTATCTTTTAACATCCAAGCGATACATTTCTAACAGTGCTTATAATCAATAGGATAATATATATATTTAACTGCAATTTATCCTAATACAATATTAATTTACAATATCAGAACTTGCACAGATAAGTTACTTAGCCAATCAGATTTAAACAATATATAGGCTGTGACTACCAATTTAAAATACAATTTATTTCTCTGACTCTGCCAAGCCCAGCAACAATGAATGCTTATTTTAAATTGTTTTTGCATACAAACAGGCCAGCTAAGAACTATCCAAAACAATGACACACAGTTTAAAAGTACCATCTGCTCTTTAAATCTATTTGTTATAGCAATCTTTTAATACATTACCAAAAAGAGTACCAAATCGATATCCAATATTCCTTGATAGGAATATTTTCACCTCAGAAAATACCAATAAGTATAATTTGCAGTCAATGAGAAGAATAGATCAGCTTTGCTTTAGTAAATGGTATTTCACGCCCAACAGGAACCAGTTTACAAGTTTAGCTCAGCAGAGATCTCTCTCTCTCTATCTTGCAATAACTTTATATGGGTTCTCTTCCATCATAGGTGATGAATATGGGTGGTCCTCCTTGTCTCGGATTGGCCCTCATGCTTGTCCCTGGTCCGCCCTTAGAGTTGAAGCATGTTTACCATGGCAACGCATCTTTTGAACAGTTAAATTCCCTTAACTGTCCTACCGGTATTGGCCCTTAGGCGGCAGCAGACATACAGACAAAACAAATTCACCTTTACATTTCTTAAGCATTTTTGACAAGTTAATTATTCTCATAACATGGTTATTTAATCAGATCACACTCTATGCATTAATCATATATAATCCCAATTATAGATGGTTAGTATTAGGTTATTTTTAATGATTATTCTGATACCAAATATGTTATATTATTAACATTGTATTATATTAAGGCAATTTAATACTTCTAATTATTAGCTTAAAATGCATTATAATTTTATCAGTATCCTGGCATTTCTATACAAATAACAGTCTATTTTTATATTTCCAATAGTTCTGCCTGCATGCACTCCTCTACGATCCATCTGAAAAATAGAAAATGTATGTTTTATATATATGCACTTCAAATATGGGATTATTAAAATGGTTATTTAATCTACACTAATTTCTGAATTTATTTCCTATATAAATATCCCATGCAGCAATTATCCATTTAATATAATGTGTTTAATTTCAATATATATTCATGTGTTTATATTTATTATCATATAAAAGACCGTCATATATCCATTAAAATATATATTTTCTTATAATGCTGAAGTGTATTCTACTTGCCAATCACATAGTTGTTTTAAAATCACAATGGTAGCCATTTGCTTTCTCTGTGCTATCCTCCCCAGACTCTTCGTCTTTTACTCACCACATGCACCTAAGTGTAATGCTGAAATTCTCACAAAAAACATGTCACTTTGGACTAGATTAACAGGCAGCGTTGTAAAAGGGTAGGAGATTTTATCTCACAATTCCAGGCAGTCACACACATGGCCTTTTTGGGATTGTTGTTGAATTTAATCAAACCAAATGTTTATTTCCCTCACTGGGTGTTAGAATAATTTTGTATACTAAATGGGGGAAGAGCTGAACATAAGTTTGCACTTCCAATTAAGAGAAAATGTTACCTTTTTAAACATGCTCAGTGGGGGAGAATTTAAACATGATTGAAGTCAGTTTGTCTGAAGGAAAGGAATCATTTTCTACTGACCAGTCAGATCTGAATACATATATATATGTTTATTAACCTTAAGATATATGATTAAAATATATATTTATTAACCTTACATATACTGTGACAAGTTGTTTACACCTGGTATGGGAATTGACAATAGGGAGCAATGAGCAATCTCTAAGACTTAGTTTTAGACACTTCCCATATGGCCAATAGACTGCGGATATTCCACTTGATGAATAATGAAGGCTACCACTGAGATGTCCTACTGGAGACAAATAAACTGTTCCTCCCTTAATAGGGGCCAGGGTTGAGAGCCCAAAGATTGTTCAAAGTTTCAGATATTGATTGGTAACCTTGCCTCTAGAGGAAACCAAGCTCCTTGCACTCTTCAAGAAATCCAGACCACCCCCCAGTCAGGGAGACTGGCATCCGTTAGCACAATAGGCCAAGACTGACAAAGGAAAGATGTCCACATTGTCAAATATAGAGTTTGTGTCCTCAAGAAAAAGATTGAGTGACTGAACATCCAAAGCAATCTGTATGCCAAATTTAAATAATTATTTGACCACTGTAGTAGCAAGCTATTAAAGGGGTCTCAAGAAAAAGTAAACTGCATCTGAAGCAGCTACCATAAGTCCCACTGCCACCCTGCACTGAGCTACTGATGGAAGGCACTTCATGGTAGGAAGAGACACACCCTCTGAATCCTACATTGTGAAGTTCTGTCTGAAAACTAGATGCACAATGATTGAGTCTAATATGATTCCCGTAAATGCTATCCTTAGCAGTATATAATGAGAATTTGGGGTACATCAATTTTCCAACCATGGTCTTGAATGAAGACAAAAACTGGAGAGTATGAGAAATAGCTATTAACCGGAAATACACTTGAACTAGCATAAAATTCAGATAAGGAGCAACTGAACTGTTGATTCTGAGCACTGGAAAGATTTAATCCAACACAGGTGGAAAACTGGCAACGTTTTGCACATATACAAACCTCAGGACTGAAAGTAATCCCTGTGTATACGGATATGCAGCTAAGGATCCTAGAGGTCTATACTAGCCATAAACTGACTCTTTGGATGAATGGTAAAAATAGAGAAGACTGTTCCGATTATACAAGTTGGAACCCTGACCAACCTGTCTAGGGATGTTAAATCCAGAACAGGATTGTAAATCCTTTTGGACAATGAACCGATTAAGGTAAAATCTCTTGACCCTGAGATTACACAAGTACTGGAATTCATTTATTCCTCTATCCTCCAAATACCTTTATAAAGGCTGCAGCCTCTGAAGTATTTTTGGCAATTTGAAATAGGTCCGCTGGTCAAATAAGGAGGGCTTTCCTTCAAAGAGAACAAAACTATCGATCTCTAGAAGGATAAAGAGAATCAGTGTTGATATCCAAACTATTTTTCCTGATGAATCCAAAAATAAATATAAACTTAAACAAACATATTGATCTATACATGACATAAGTAGCAGCTGTGGTGTGCATGTACCTACTTAAGCATTTGCATGCATATATATATATATATATATATATATATATATATCTATCTATCTATCTATCTATCTATCTATCTATCTATATATTGTAAAGATATACCAGCTTAACTGAATGTAATAACTGCTGAGCTCAGATGAAAAAAGGTTTCAACTTGCATCTGGTGCAGGGAGGTAAGTAAACATTTAAATGAAAAATTAAAGAAATATGTTGCAGCTATACCTTTAACCAGCAAGTAAACATCAAAATCCTTTATTATCTCTAAGTAAATAACATGCAAAGTGAAGGCACCAAACTACATCTAAATAATCATGTGAAATATATACCTTCCTCTATTAGGAGGACTATGGACCAAATAACAAACCTGTGGAAAAAACATACACAGATAAAGTCCTGCTAAGGCAGCTGCCAATGCATGTCAGTCACCTGGGGGTTAATTTGTAGCAATTCAAAGCCAGGCAATGTTAGCTGTATGTTTGAGCAAGCTTTGGTTAGTATGCAAAGTTATTGAACAGTCCCCAATGTTATATAGTAACAAGCCTTTTTGGATCCGTTGTCAGTACTGATAGGCTGACCTTGTCTTGATCAATGGTAGCAAAACCGTATGCAGGATAGAAGTAGATCAGATCGGTATATACTGGGTGCTAGTGGCTTCAAGGTAGGTCTGATTACATGGTACTGTCCGTACAGAGTCGTTATGGAGGGCTGTCAGCAATTATATTGTAACTTTCTAACCAGCAACTTGTTAACGGGAGTGACGTCTCACTACCACCGCTACGCTGTGAGTATAGCAGGGTTTACCTGTGAAGTCTTCCAAGAAATCCGCCCTCTCGACTCCAGTAAAATCCATTACCTTACCTAAGCCAAACAATGCGTCCAAACTCAACCACGCTCACGGAGCTCCAGTGGGCGTGGAAAGAACAACAGCTACACGTGTTTCACCCAAACTTGTGTTCTGATTGGGCTTCCTCAGGCATGTGATGCCGTATTATGAACAATTTGCCTTATATCGAGATAGATCCCAGGTGAAATAATTAACACATTCAGTGCCTGTCTAAATACATATCTGCATACCCATATTTCTTTAATTTTTCATATATATATATATATATATTTCCAAGTATCCTTACGGACTAAAGGAGCTGCACATAGATCAACAGGTACACATTAGATACTTGTAAATCCATGTAAAGTAAATACACAATGTACATGGCCCACGAAAATTCATGATTAATGTGCATAGATATAAATTACACATAACATAGGTATAAAAGAGATACCAATAGATCTTTTCTCTACAAGATCTCCACTGTTGTATTAAAATACGGATAAATACTGCAGAACTGCTTTAAGAAATAAACCTGTGGAGTACAATGCATGAAAAGAATATCCCTAGAGGATATATACTATAGAATTAAGTACACTACTAGTATAGAACATGTGATGTCTTGCATATCTAAAGAGATGGAAGTTCTGTCTATGTAAAAAATATTATTTGTGCTGCTGAACATGCAATGCACATACGGCTAGATTTAGAGTTTTGTCGGTAATGACCCGCGTAGCTAACGCTGGCTTTTTTCTGGCCGCACCTTTAAAATAACTCTGGTATTAAGAGTCCACAGAATGGCTGCGTTAGGCTCCAAAAAAGGAGCGTAGAGCATATTTAACGCAACTTCAACTCTCGATACCAGAGTTGCTTACGGACGCGGCCAGCTTCAAAAACGTGCTCGTGCACGATTCCCCCATAGGAAACAATGGGGCTGTTTGAGCTGAAAAAAAACCTAACACCTGCAAAAAAGCCGCGTTCAGCTCCTAACGCAGCCCCATTGTTTGCTATGGGGAAACACTTCCTACGTCTGCACCTAACACTCTAACATGTACCCCGAGTCTAAACACCCCTAACCTTACACTTATTAACCCCTATTCTGCTGCCCCCGCTATCGCTGACCCCTGCATATTATTTTTAACCCCTAATCTGCCGCTCCGTAAATTGCCGCTACTTACATTATCCCAATGTACCCCTAATCTGCTGCCCCTAACACCGCCGACCCCTATATTATATTTATTAACCCCTAATCTGCCCCCCACAACGTCGCCTCCACCTGCCTTCACTTATTAACCCCTAATCTGCCGACCGGACCGCACCGCTATTATAATAAAGTTATTAACCCCTAATCCGCCTCACTAACCCTATAATAAATAGTATTAACCCCTAATCTGCCCTCCCTAACACCTAACTTCAAACATTAACCCCTAATCTGCCGACTGGAGCTCACCGCTATTCTAATAAATGTATTAACCCCTAAAGCTAAGTCTAACCCTAACACTAACACCCCCCTAACTTAAATATAATTTAAATCTAACGAAATTAATTAACTCTTATTAAATAAATTATTCCTATTTAAAGCTAAATACTTACCTGTAAAATAAATCCTAATATAGCTACAATATAAATTATATTATAGCTATTTTAGGATTTATATTTATTTCACAGGTAAATTTGTATTTATTTTAACCAGGTACAATAGCTATTAAATAGTTAAGAACTATTTAATAGCTAAAATAGTTAAAATAATTACAAAATTACCTGTAAAATAAATCCTAACCTAAGTTACAATTAAACCTAACACTACACTATCAATAAATTAATTAAATAAAATACCAACAATTATCTACAATTAAACCTAACACTACACTATCAATAAATTATTTAAATACAATATCTACAAATAAATACAATGAAATAAACTAACTAAAGTACAAAAAATAAAAAAGAACTAAGTTACAAAAAATAAAAAAATATTTACAAATATTAGAAAAATATTACAACAATTTTAAACTAATTACACCTACTCTAAGCCCCCTAATAAAATAACAAAGCCCCCCAAAATAAAAAAATGCCCTACCCTATTCTAAATTACAAAAGTTCAAAGCTCTTTTACCTTACCAGCCCTGAACAGGGCCCTTTGCGGGGCATGCCCCAAAGAATTCAGCTCTTTTGCCTGTAAAAAAACCCATACAATACCCCCCCCAACATTACAACCCACCACCCACATACCCCTAATCCAACCCAAACCCCCCTTAAATAAACCTAACACTAAGCCCCTGAAGATCTTCCTACCTTATCTTCACCCTGCCAGGTTCACCTATCCGTCCTCGGAAGTCTTGATCCAAGCCTCGGAAGTGTTGATCCAAGCCCAAGCGGGGGGCTGAAGAGTGACGTCCATCCTCGGGCTGAAGTCTGGATCCAAGCGGCGACTGAAGAAATCCATCATCGGGCTGAAGTCGGAAGTCCATCATCGGGATGAAGTCTTCTATCAAGCCGCATCTTCAATCTTCTTTCTTCTGGAGCGGAGCAGAACCATCTTCTTCCAAGCCGACGCGGAACATCCTCTTCAACCGACGACTAGACGACGAATGACGGTTCCTTTAAATGACGTCATCCAAGATGGCGTCCCTCGAATTACGATTGGCTGATAGGATTCTATCATCCAATCGGAATTAAGGTAGGAATATTCTGATTGGCTGATGGAATCAGCCAATCAGAATCAAGTTCAATCCGATTGGCTGATCCAATCAGCCAATCAGATTGAGCTCGCATTCTATTGGCTGTTCCGATCAGCCAATAGAATGTGAGCTCAATCTGATTGGCTGATCGGATCAGCCAATCGGATTGAACTTGATTCTGATTGGATGATTCCATCAGCCAATCAGAATTTTCCTACCATAATTCCGATTGGCTGATAGAATCCTATCAGCCAATCGGAATTTGAGGGACGCCATCTTGGATGACGTCCCTTAAAGGAACCGTCATTTGTCGGGAAGTCGTCGGAAGAAGAAGATGGGTCCGCGGTGGAGGTCTTCAAGATGGAGCCGGTCCTCATCGGATGAAGATAGAAGATGCCGCTTGGAAGAAGATGGTTGCCGGTCCGGATCTACTCTTCTTCCCGGATAGGATGAAGACTTTGGAGCCTCTTCTGGACTTCTTCAGCTGTCGGATGATGGATGTCTAGCCCCCGCTTGGGCTTAGATGAAGATTTCGGAGCCTGGAACGATCGGTGATACCTGGCATGGTGAAGACAAGGTAGGAAGATCTTCAGTGGCTTAGTGTTAGGTTTATTTAAGGGGGGTTTGGGTTAGATTAGGGGTATGTGGGTGGTGGGTTGTAATGTTGGGGGGGGTATTGTATGTTTTTTTTTACAGGCAAAAGAGCTGAATTCTTTGGGGCATGCCCCGCAAAGGGCCCTGTTCAGGGCTGGTAAGGTAAAAGAGCTTTGAACTTTAGTTATTTAGAATAGGGTAGGGCATTTTTTTATTTTGGGGGTCTTTGTTATTTTATTAGGGGGCTTAGAGTAGGTGTAATTAGTTTAAAATTGTTGTAATATTTTTCTGATGTTTGTAAATATTTTTTTATTTTTTGTAACTTAGTTCTTTTTTATTTTTTGTACTTTAGTTAGTTTATTTCATTGTATTTATTTGTAGATATTGTATTTAATTTATTTATTGATAGTGTAGTGTTAGGTTTAATTGTAGGTAATTGTAGGTATTTTATTTAATTAATTTATTGATAGTGTAGTGTTAGGTTTAATTGTAACTTAGGTTAGGATTTATTTTACAGGTAATTTTGTAATTATTTTAACTATTTTAGCTATTAAATAGTTCTTAACTATTTAATAGCTATTGTACCTGTTTAAAATAAATACAAAGTTACCTGTAAAATAAATATAAATCCTAAAATAGCTATAATATGATTATAATTTATATTGTAGCTATATTAGGGTTTATTTTACAGGTAAGTATTTAGCTTTAAATAGGAATAATTTATTTAATAAGAGTTAATTTATTTAGTTAGATTTAAATTATATTTAAGTTAGGGGGGTGTTAGTGTTAGGGTTAGACTTAGCTTTAGGGGTTAATACATTTATTAGAATAGCGGTGAGCTCCAGTCGGCAGATTAGGGGTTAATAATTGAAGTTAGGTGTCGGCGATGTTAGGGAGGGCAGATTAGGGGTTAATACTATTTATTATAGGGTTATTGAGGCGGGAGTGAGGCGGATTAGGGGTTAATAACTTTATTATAGTAGCGGTGAGATCCGCTCGGCAGATTAGGGGTTAATTATTGTAGGTAGCTGGCGGCGAAGTTGTGGGGGGCAGGTTAGGGGTTAATAAATATAATATAGGGGTCGGCGGTGTTAGGGGCAGCAGATTAGGGGTACATAGCTATAATGTAGGTGGTGGCTCTTTGCGGTCGGCAGATTAGGGGTTAATTATTGTAGGTAGCTGGCGGCAACGTTGTGGGGGGCAGGTTAGGGGTTAATAAATATAATATAGGGGTCGGCGGTGTTAGGGGCAGTAGATTAGGGGTACATAAGTATAACGTAGGTGGCGGTCGGCAGATTAGGAGTTAAATTTTTTTATTATAGTGGCGGCGATGTGGGGGGACCTCGGTTTAGGGGTACATAGGTAGTTTATGGGTGTTAGTGTACTTTAGAGCACAGTAGTTAAGAGCTTTATAAACCGGCGTTAGCCCAGAAAGCTCTTAACTACTGACTTTTTTCTGCGGCTGGAGTTTTGTCGTTAGAATTCTAACACTCACTTCAGACACGACTCTAAATACCGGAGTTAGAAAGATCCCATTGAAAAGATAGGATACGCAATTGACGTAAGGGGATCTGCGGTATGGAAAAGTCGCGGCTGAAAAGTGAGCGTTAGACCCTTTCCTGACTGACTCCAAATACCGGCGGTAGCCTAAAACCAGCGTTAGGAGCCTCTAACGCTGGTTTTCACGGCTACCGCCAAACTCCAAATCTAGGCCATAGACAGCTCTTAGCAATTTTTATATCCCAATAGTGTATATCCCAATAGTGTACAGAACCTGCATGATGTACATTACTGCAAATAATATCCCAAATGCCGACTGACATAAAAAACTATCGTCTAGATTTCGAGTTTTTGTCGGTAAGGCTTGCGGTGCTAATGCTCAGTTCCATCTCACTGCTCACCTACAAACAGCGCTGGTATTACAGGTTTTTTCCAACCCGGCGTTAGCCTCTAAAAAGTGAGCGTTGAGCAAAATTTAACTCCACATCTCACCTCAGTACCAGCTCTGCTTACGGTAGCGGTAAGCTGGCTGAACGTGCTCGTGCACGATTTCCCCATAGGAAACAATTGGACAGATTCGGCTGAAAAAAAACCTAACACCTGCAAAAAAGCAGCGTTCAGCTCTTAACGCAGCCCCATTGTTTCCTATGGGAAAATACATTTTACGTCTGCACCTAACACCCTAACATGAACCCGAGTCTAAACACCCCTAATCTAACACTTATTAACCCCTAATCTGCCGCTCCGGACACCGCCGCCACCTACATTATACCTATGAACCCCTAATCTGTCGCCCCCAACATCGCCGACACCTACATTATAGTTATTAACCACTAATCTGCCTCCCCCAATGTCGCCGCAACTATATTAAATTTATTAACCCCTAATCTGCCGCCGCCAACGTCGCCGCCACTATAATAAAGTTATTAACCCCTAAACCTAAGTCTAACCCTAACACCCCCCTAACTTAAATATAATTTAAATACATCTAAATAAATTTACTAGTATTAACTAAATTATTCCTATTTAAAACTAAATACTTACCTATAAAATAAACAATAAGCTAGCTACAATATAACTAATAGTTACATTGTAGCTAGCTTATTGTTTATTTTTATTTTACAGGCAAGTTTGTATTTATTTTAACTAGCTACAATAATAAATAGTTATTAACTATTTAATACCATGTAAGAGCAAAAGAGAAAAAGGCGCACAAGGCCAAACTCAAGTGAAGTTTTTTATTATAGGTGAATACACGCATAGAAATAAAACACTTACAAGATTCGCAAGTGGTTAAAACCTATCAAGTTGAGCACTGTGTTTACACAGCTGCTAGTCCTCCACACCAGGCTTAGATGGGAATCGTCAGGCACGGTGTCCGGAACCCCTGCACTGGCTGCCATGGGTAGAGAGTCTGGACAGCTGATCAGTCACTTGCTCCTGTATAGCCTAACGCGTTTCCCCCGATCTGCGGTCGGGCGTCTTCATGAGGCAGTATAAACAGTGAATATGTTCAGAATTGCGCCTTTTTAATCTAATGGGGAGATAACCAATCACCATAAGGGGGTGTGTTTCATAGCCAATCCTGTACGTAGGTGTGTCTCTTACTTCTCCGTATGCAAACTATATACAAGCAAATACATACTGGCAATGCACAAGGCTGAAGCTGTGATGGACCATATCCCACAGAATTTCTTTTTAACTATTAAGCTTACATACATATATATTCACTGACTGTTTACCGATAAGCAGATATAATAAAATTGTGCATACAAAATAACCGCTAGTGAATACTTACATGTAAATCGGTTAACCGCTAATAGGTACTGTTAAACATTTCATGTTTCACTAATAAATATTTGTGAACATTTCATATACATTTAAAATAAAAAGTAACAATTAAGAATTTTGCATACAAATGGAAACAACCTAATTTAAAACACCAAATTGAATTAATACAACAAATACTTGTAGATATTTCATATTCCGCTAATGAATATTTGTAAACATTTCATAAAAATGGAACATAACAATTGGAAACTTGCATATAAATAAGAACAACCTAATCTAAAACACCAACTCAATACAACAAATAAATATGTTAAAATCTATATTAAGAACTTTCATATGTACAAAAAACCTTTAGGAATTACTAAGTTAGAATCTTCGTACTTCTATACAAATCTGTTTTTATCATGCACTTATAGAGATATAGCAAAGGTTTATATAGATAGGAATTTTTATTTTTTGTTTTATTTTTATCGAATATATTTGACTTTAGCTTTGGCGATTCTCATAGCCTTTACTATAACTTGTGTGTGTTTATGGGCATCTGTCTTAAAGTTATATAAATACGACTTGTATATATTAATTTATACAATTATATATATAAGTGTTTGGATGCTATACTTAGATTCCCTGACAGTCATCTTAAGCTATATAGTAATGCCCTTAATTTATAAACTAATACCCATAATTTAGAAGATACTTAATTTATTGTAGATATATATAGAGAAAATTATGGGAAGGAAGAACTTCATCTAGAAATAACGATATACCTGTTAGTGATTATAAGTATAACCCTAAATTATTGCAACTATTTAATAACTACCTAGCTAAAATAAATACAAATTTACCTGTAAAATAAATCCTAACATAAGTTACAATTACACCTAACACTACACTATAATTAAATTAATTACCTAAACTAACTACAATTAATTACAATTAAATTCAATTAAATAAACTAAATTACGAAAAAAAAAAAAAAAAATTACAGAAAATAAAAAAGAAATTATACATTTTTTAACTAATTACACCTAATCTAATCCCCCTAATAAAATAAAAAAGCCCCCCAAAATAAAAAAATTCCCTACCCTATACTAAATTACAAATAGCCCTTAAAAGGGCCTTTTGTGGGGCATTGCCCCAAAGTAATCAGCTCTTTTAACTGTAAAAAAAAGTACAACCCCCCCAACATTAAAACCCACCACCCACACAACCAGCCCTACTCTAAAACCCACCCAATCCCCCCTTAATAAAACCTAACACTAACCCCTTGAAGATCACCCTACCTTGAGACGTCTTCACCCAGCCGGGCCGAAGTCCTCCAAAAAGCCAGGCAGAAGTGGTCCTCCAGACGGCAGAAGTCTTCATCCAGGTGGCATCTTCTATCTTCATCCTTCCGGTGCGGAGTGGGTCCATCTTCAATCCAGCCGACGCGGAGCATCCTCTTCCATCGATGTCCTAACGAAGAATAAAGGTTCCTTTAAATGACGTCATCCAAGATGGCGTCCCTTCAATTCCGATTGGCTGATTGAATTCTATCAGCCAATCGGAATTAAGGTAGGAAAAATCCTATTGGCTGATGCAATCAGCCAATAGAATTGAAGTTAAATCCTATTGGCTGATCCAATGAGCCAATAGGATTGAGCTCGCATTCTATTGGCTGTTCCAATCAGCCAATAGAATGCAAGCTCAATTCTATTGGCTGATTGCATCAGCCAATAGGATTTTTCCTACCTTAATTCCGATTGGCTGATAGAATTCTATCAGCCAATAGGAATTGAAGGGACGCCATCTTGGATGACGTCATTTAAAGGAACCTTTATTTTTCGTTAGGACGTCGATGGAAGAGGATGCTCCGCGTCGGCTGGATTGAAGATGGACCCGCTCCGTGCCGGAAGGATGAAGATAGAAGATGCCACCTGGATGCAGAATTCTGCCGTCTTGAGGACCTCTTCTGCCCTGGTCGGATGAAGACTTCTGCCATCTGGAGGACCACTTCTGCCCGGCTTCTTGGAGGACTTCGGCCCGGCTGGGTGAAGACGTCTCAAGGTAGGGTGATCTTCAAGGGGTTAGTGTTAGGTTTTTTTAAGGGGGGTTTGGCTGGGTCTTATAGGGTAGGGATTTTATTTATTTTGGGGGGCTTTTTTATTTTATTAGGGGGATTAGATTAGTTGTAATTAGTTTAAAAATTTGTAATTTCTTTTTATTTTCTGTAATTTAGTGTTGTTTTTTTCCGTAATTTATTTAATTTAATTGTAATTAATTGTAGTTAGTTTAGGTAATTAATTTAATTATAGCGTAATGTTAGGTGTAATTGTAACTTAGGTTAGGGTTTATTTTACAGGTAAATTTGTATTTATTTTAACTAGGTAGTTATTAAATAGTTAATAACAGATTAGGGGTTAATAAATGTAGGGAGGTGTCGGCGATGTTAGGGAAGGCAGATTAGGGGTTAATAAAATTTAAATAGTGTTTGCGAGGCGGGAGTGCGGCAGTTTAGGGGTTAATACATTTATTAAAGTGGCGGCGATGTCCGGTCGGCAGATTAGGGGTTAAATAAT
Source organism: Bombina bombina (assembly GCF_027579735.1). Classification (NCBI taxonomy): domain Eukaryota; kingdom Metazoa; phylum Chordata; class Amphibia; order Anura; family Bombinatoridae; genus Bombina; species Bombina bombina. The sequence goes on along the minus strand of NC_069501.1, from coordinate 968,574,023 downwards.
TTTATTTTAGTCTTTGCGATGTGGGGGGGGGGGGGGGCTCGGTTTAGGGGTTAATAGGTAGTTTATGGGTGTTAGTGTACATTTTAGCACTTTAGTTAAGAGTTTTATGTTAGCCCATAAAACTCTTAACTACTTACTTTAAAATGCGGTAGGAGTCTTGACAGGAGAGGCTGTACCGCTCACTTTCTACAAGACTCGTAATACCGGCGTTAGGCAAATCCCATTAAAAAGATAGGATACGCAATTGACGTAAGTGGATTTGCGGTATGCTCGAGTCGCAGAGAAAAAGTGAGCGGTACACCTGTACCTGCCAGACTCATAATACCAGCGGGCATTAAAAAGCAGAGTTGACTAACGCAAGACTCGTAATCTAGGCGTATCTGTTTACATCCCCTGGCAATGGTGGGAGTACAATGCTTAATTGACTTATAAATAAGGATTTAATAGCGCAGATAGTTATAATAAAATGGTAATTGCTTCATATGTCATTATGTGTATATATATATATATATATATATATATATATATATATATATATTATAAAATTGCCTATATTATAGTAAGGGCCAGATTACAAGTGGATTGCTAAATATTGCTTTATGAAAGTGATATTTGGGCTCAACTGTATAATACCAGCAAACGCTTTATATATATATGTATATGATTATATACATATATATTTATGTGTTAATTTCGTCTGGGGTTGTCACCATAGAACAAGCTATTGAGCTGTTGTTCGTTCATGGCAGAGTGCTTCTCTCTTTGCATGCATTTGAATAATGACCCTGGTAAGGTCTCCCTAAGGGTGATAGGGGAAACCAGACGTGCACTCCTTGCCCAGTGAAGCTTAGAGGAATATGGCTGCACCTCACTGACGAGGCCCATAGGAGGCCGAAACGATTGTCTGGGGTTGTCATATTCCTTGTTCATAGGAGAATTGCCTGGTATTTTGGAGCTGGACTGACCTTACTTGGCGGGATCAGACTGATGTGCTTCAGGAAAGTTTTCCTTTGTGAAAAGCAGAACTGGGCTAAAAGAGGCTGCTTCTCCAAAAGTAAACTAAAACAGAGCTGCACTTCTATGGGTCTAAACTGCAAGCCTGGAACTACAAGAACTTCTAAAAACAAACTAATAAATAATATATAAATCAATCCTCTAACAATTGTGAATGATAATTAAAAATCAAAATATAAATTAATATTAAATCATAACTGAAAAAAAATAGATAAATCATAAATAAAAAGATATTCAAAAACTCGTTATCCTTACAGATTTCCAAAATGTCTCAATACAAAGGGGTAGATTTATCATAGTGCGAGCGGACATGATACTATGTAGCGTATCTTCTCCGCTGCACATCGATAAATGCCGACAGCATACGCTTTCGGCATTTATCATTGCACCAGCAGTTCTAGTGAACTGCTAGTGCAATTCCTCCCCGTGCAGATTCGCGGCCAATTAGCTACAAGCAGGGGGTGTCAATCAACCCAATCGTATTCAATCGGGTTGATTTCTGTCCGTGGCTTCAGAGCAGGTGGACAAGTTATGGAGCAGCGGTCTTTAGACCGCTGCTTCATAACTTCTGTTTCCGGCGAGCCTTAAGGCTCGCACAGAAACAGGAGCATCAAGCTCCATACGGAGCTTGATAAATCGTCCCCAAAGTCTCAGGGGCAGATTTATCGAGGGCTGAATGGCCCCTGTTTCCCCCGTTTCCGCACAAGCTTTCACTGTCGCCGGAAACAGCAGTTATGAAACAGCGATTGGGTTGATTGGCACCCTCTGCAGGGGGCGGCATTGGACAAGCAGTTCACCAGAACTGCTTGTGCAATTTTAAAGGGACAGTATACAATCATTTTCATATAACTGCATGTAATAGACACTATTATAAAGAATAAGATGCACAGATACCGATATAAAAATCCATTATAAAACTGTTTAAAAACTTACTTAGAAGCTTTCAGTTTAGCTTTGTTGAAAAGGTAGCTGGAAAGCCCACTGCAAGTGGGAAATAAGACACTTTTCCCCCCTCCCCCTTCTTTTGCATATGAAAAGACCCTTTACACAAACAGGAGCAAGCTGGAGAAGGTATACATCAGTACTCACATAAAACTTTGGGGCTTGGTTAGGAGTCTGAAAATCTGAGCAATGTTATTTAAAAATAAGCAAAACTAAACATTTTTTAAAAAAAAAAAAAAAACTTCATGGGCTATATAAATAGATCATCTACAAAACATTTATGCAAAGAAAAAATGAGTGTATAATGTCCCTTTAAATGCCTACAGCGTATACTGTCGGCATTCAGCAATGTCTGTTGGACATGATACGCTACAGCGTTTCATGTCGGACAGACATTAATAAATTGGCCCCTATGTCTTAAATGGACATGAAACCCAAAAATTTTCTTTCATGATTCAGATAGAGACTACAATTTTAAACAACTTCCCAATTTACTTCTATTATTTAATTTGCTTCCTTCTCTTGTTATCCTTTGCGGAAAGGTTTATCTTGGCAAGCTCAGGAGCAGCAGAGAACCTAGGTTCTAGCTGTTGATCGGTGGCTGAATATATATATCGATTGTGATTGGCTCACCCATGAGTTCAGTTAGAAACCATTAGTGCATTGCTGCTTCTTCAACATATGATACCAAGAGAATGAAACAAATTAGATAATAGAAGTAAATTAGAAAGTTGTTTAAAATTGTATTTTCTAACTGAATCATGAGAGAAAAAAATCAAACTCAAGAAAATCACTTAGCTGTTGGTGCTGTTGTAAAGTTCAAATGGAATGTCCCAAAAGATCCAGATACCGCCACAGTTTAAACGTCTGTGTCTTGATATCCCAAATGACTATGATCACCAGTGCAGCTCCTAACAATAGGGTTTGCTGCGGTCCCTACACCAAACCAAAACGGATATCTGAAACACAAATTTGCCCCCGGGATTCAAAGTACATATACATTTTTTGGAACTGACACAGATACAATTGCATTTACTTGATTAAAAAGTGTTCATGCAAATACATCACACTCAGTCAAACCCACATCACGAGCTGATCCCCGGGAAGATGGTAGTTTACACCATGCTGCTTTTCCGTCTTATACAATCAACAGACCTGGTGTTGCCTGAGAATTCAATCCACACCGACAAGCCAAACAATCTACTTAAAAGAGTATATATACATTTCAATTTACTGGGAACACACAGTTCCCTTACAGCTAGATTACGAGTTATGTGCGCTATAGGGAATTTAACGAATGCAACAAAAGTTGCATTATTTAACCCTCTATAGCACAGTCATTGCAAGTTTTCAAACAGCCGGCTTGTGCTTGCGAAATGGTGCTTTTAAGCTCCTTAACGCACACAATACAAGCTCTGTTTGGACGTGCTTGTGCACACTTTCCCTATAGACATCAATGGGGAGAGCGTACTAAATTAATTTCTTTCATATTGGCAAGAGTCCATGAGCTAGTGACATATGGGATATACAATCCTACCAGGAGGGGCAAAGTTTCCCAAACCTCAAAATGCCTATAAATACACCACTCACCACACCCACAATTCAGTTTAACGAATAGCCAAGTAGTGGGGTGATAGAAAAAGGAGTAGAAAGCATCAAAAAAAGGAACTGGAAATATAATTGTGCTTTATGCAAAAAATCATAACCACCATAAACAGGGTGGGTCTCATGGACATTTGCCAATTTGAAAGAAATGAATTTATCAGGTAGGTTCTTACATAAATTATGGTTTTCTTTCAAGTAATTGGCAAGAGTCCATGATAGCCATAGGAGGGCTGGCCATAGGATCTTTGGTATCTGCATCAGTATAATAACACCAAGCACTATAAAATAATGTTTTTAATTTCAAATGTACCTTGGTGTCCTTTACTAAGGTCTGTACTTTGGAAAATGTCCGCCACAGCCTTTGTCTGTACCTATCCCTGATCATTATACATTGCAGCATACTCATTAGTTTATAGATGCCTCATACTCATTAGTTTATAGATGCATCATTATACAGTGCAGCATATTCATTAGTTTATAGATGCATCATTATACAGTGCAGCATACTCATTAGTTTATAGATGCATCATTATACAGTGCAGCATACTCATTAGTTTATAGATACATCATTATACAGTGCAGCATACTCATTAGTTTAAAGATGCATCATTATACAGTGCAGCATAGTTACTCATTAGTTTATAGATGCATCATTATACAGTGCAGCATATTTATTAGTTTATAGATGCATCATTATACAGTGCAGCATACTCATTAGTTTATAGATGCATCATTATACAGTGCAGCATACTCATTAGTTTATAGATGCATTATTATACAGTGCAGCATACTCATTAGTTTATAGATGCATCATTATACAGTGCAGCATAGTTACTCATTAGTTTATAGATACATCGTTATACAGTGCAGCATACTCATTAGTTTATAGATGCATCATTATACAGTGCAGCATACTCATTAGTTTATAGATGCATCATTATACAGTGCAGCATACTCATTAGTTTATAGATGCATCATTATACAGTGCAGCATAGTTACTCATTTTTATAGATGCTTCATTATACAGTGAAGCATACTCATTAGTTTATAGATGCATCATTTTACAGTGCAGCATACTCATTAGTTTATAGATGCTTCATTATACAGTGCAGGATACTCATTAGTTTATAGATGCATCATTATACAGTGCAGCATACTCAATAGTTTATAGATGCATCATTATACAGTGCAGCATACTCAGTAGTTTATAGATGCATCATTATACAGTGCAGCATACTCATTAGTTTATAGATGCATTATTTTACAGTGCAGCATACTCATTAGTTTATAGATGCATCATTATACAGTGCAGCATACTCAATAGTTTATTGATGCATCATTATACAGTGCAGCATACTCAGTTTATAGATTCATCATTATACAGTGCAGCATACACATTAGTTTATAGATGCATCATTATACAGTGCAGCATACTCAATAGTTTATTGATGCATCATTATACAGTGCAGCATACTCAGTTTATAGATTCATCATTATACAGTGCAGCATACACATTAGTTTATAGATGCATCATTATACAGTGCTGCATACTCATTAGTTTATAGATGCATCATTATACTCCATAGACCTGGTCTTCACAAATGTCTGTGCTGTTTCCAACTCCCTTAACTTTCCCTTTCCTCTCTCTGACCACCATCTATTAACTTTCTCTCTCACTCTACCTGCTAAATCTTTGCAAGCCCCCAAAAAACTGCTACCTCACAGGAATTTAAATGACTTGGATCTCACAGACTTTTCCACTCAACTGAGTCCTCTGCTCTCTGACATTTCATCCCTCTCTTGTCCAACCCTCGTGACTCTACAGTATAATTCGGCACTAAAATCAACACTTGACAAAACTGCACCCTCCACTCTTCGACGTACATCAATCACTCGACGGCAACCGTGGCACACTAAACAGACCAGATATCTTCAGCGATGCTCACGGGCCGCTGAACGGCAGTGGAGGAAATCACACACCTTTGCTGATTTCCAACATTATAAATTCAACCTTAAGTCCTACAGCTCTGCGCTCAGCCTGGCAAAACAAGTCTATTTCTCCTCTCTCTCGTGTCATCTCACGCATCCAACCCCAGAAAGCTGTTCTCAACCTTTAACTCCCTTCTACGTCCGCCTGCCCCCCCACCCACTACCAACCTCACTGCTCAAATTATTGCTGATCACTTCAAAAATAAAATTGACACCATTAGAAAAGAGATCTGCACCTCGCACCCCACAAACCCAGCAATCCTACCCACCCCTTCTATTAACAAAAATCTATGCTATTTCCCTCCTGTAACAGAGGAAGAAGTCTCTGCACTCCTATCCTCGGCTCATCTCACAACCTGCCCACTTGACCCTATTCCTTCACAACTTATTCCCCCTCTCTCTGCTTCACTAACCCCTACCCTAACTCATCTCTTTAACCAATCCCTCACTGCTGGCACATTTCCTGACACATTCAAGCATGCGTCAATCATACCAATCCTAAAAAAGCCCTCGCTTGATCCCTCCACGCCTTCTAACTATCGACCGGTCTGCTTACTTCCCTTTGCTTCAAAATTATTGGAACGACTAGTCTATAATCGGCACTCAACAGAAACCGCTCTTGTTAAAGTAACAAAAGACCTGTTATCAGCCAAAGCAAAAGGCCATTACTCATTACTAATTCTTCTTGACCTGTCCGCAGCTTTTGACACAGTTGACCATCCTCTCCTCCTAAAAATACTACATTCATTTGGCATCCGAGACACAGCCCTCTCCTGGTTTGCATCATATCTTTCAAACCGCTCGTTTTCAGTTTCCTTTAACAACATATCTTGTGATCCTATGCCTCTCACGGAGTACCGCAAGGCTCTGTCTTAGGTCCCTTGCTTTTCTCGCTTTATACATCCTGCCTTGGAAAACTTATAGCCTCCTTTGGATTCCAGTACCACCTATATGCTGATGATACCCAAATCTATCTTTCCTCTCCTGATATCTCTCCCTCTTTACTCAACCAGATTTCTGACTGCCTCTCTGCAATTTTCTCTTAGATGTCTTCACACTACCTCCAACTCAATCTGTCCAAAACTGAGCTGCTTCTTATTCCCCCCTCTTCGAGACATCCGACACCTGACATTTCTCTGATGGTTGGAGACTCTACTCTCAACACCTCACCCCAGGTCCGCTGCCTTGGGGTCACACTAGACTCAGAACTCACATTCAACCCACATATACAAACGCTTACCAAATCCTGCCGGTCACACCTACGCAACATTTCCAGAATTCGTCCCTTCCTTACTCAAAATACTACAAAAATACTTATTCATTCCCTCATCCTGTCACGCATTGATTATTGCAATCTACTCTTAAATGGCCTTCCAAAACACCGCCTCTCCTCCCTCCAATCTATTATGAATGCTTCTGCTAGACTCATCCACCTAAGCCGACGATCTACATCAGCTGCTCCGCTCTGCCAGTCTCTACACTGGCTCCCCATACACTCCAGAATACAATTTAAAGTATTAGCCCTAACCTACAAAGCACTCAACAGTCTAACTCCCAACTACAGGGAGTGCAGAATTATTAGGCAAGTTGTATTTTTGAGGATTAATTTTATTATTGAACAACAACCATGTTCTCAATGAACCCAAAAAACTCATTAATATCAAAGCTGAATATTTTTGGAAGTAGTTTTTAGTTTGTTTTTAGTTTTAGCTATTTTAGGGGGATATCTGTGTGTGCAGGTGACTATTACTGTGCATAATTATTAGGCAACTTAACAAAAAACAAATATATACCCATTTCAATTATTTATTTTTACCAGTGAAACCAATATAATATCTCAACATTCACAAATATACATTTCTGACATTCAAAAACAAAACAAAACAAATCAGTGACCAATATGGCCACCTTTCTTTGCAAGGACACTCAAAAGCCTGCCATCCATGGATTCTGTCAGTGTGTTGATCTGTTCACCATCAACATTGCGTGCAGCAGCAACCACAGCCTCCCAGACACTGTTCAGAGAGGTGTACTGTTTTCCCTCCTTGTAAATCTCACACTTGATGATGGACCACAGGTTCTCAATGGGGTTCAGATCAGGTGAACAAGGAGGCCATGTCATTAGATTTTCTTCTTTTATACCCTTTCTTGCCAGCCACGCTGTGGAGTACTTGGACGCGTGTGATGGAGCATTGTCCTGCATGAAAATCATGTTTTTCTTGAAGGATGCAGACTTCTTCCTGTACCACTGCTTGAAGAAGGTGTCTTCCAGAAACTGGCAGTAGGACTGGGAGTTGAGCTTGACTCCATCCTCAACCCGAAAAGGCCCCACAAGCTCATCTTTGATGATACCAGCCCAAACCAGTACTCCACCTCCACCTTGCTGGCGTCTGAGTCGGACTGGAGCTCTCTGCCCTTTACCAATCCAGCCACGGGCCCATCCATCTGGCCCATCAAGACTCACTCTCATTTCATCAGTCCATAAAACCTTAGAAAAATCAGTCTTGAGATATTTCTTGGCCCAGTCTTGACGTTTCAGCTTGTGTGTCTTGTTCAGTGGTGGTCGTCTTTCAGCCTTTCTTACCTTGGCCATGTCTCTGAGTATTGCACACCTTGTGCTTTTGGGCACTCCAGTGATGTTGCAGCTCTGAAATATGGCCAAACTGGTGGCAAGTGGCATCTTGGCAGCTGCACGCTTGACTTTTCTCAGTTCATGGGCAGTTATTTTGCGCCTTGGTTTTTCCACACGCTTCTTGCGACCCTGTTGACTATTTTGAATGAAACGCTTGATTGTTCGATGATCACGCTTCAGAAGCTTTGCAATTTTAAGAGTGCTGCATCCCTCTGCAAGATATCTCACTATTTTTTACTTTTCTGAGCCTGTCAAGTCCTTCTTTTGACCCATTTTGCCAAAGGAAAGGAAGTTGCCTAATAATTATGCACACCTGATATAGGGTGTTGATGTCATTAGACCACACCCCTTCTCATTACAGAGATGCACATCACCTAATATGCTTAATTGGTAGTAGGCTTTCGAGCCTATACAGCTTGGAGTAAGACAACATGCATAAAGAGTATGATGTGGTCAAAATACTCATTTGCCTAATAATTCTGCACTCCCTGTATATCTCCTCTCTCATCGTGAAATACTCCCCATCCCGTCCTCTTCGATCATCCTCTGACCTACGTCTCTACACTCCTGTTATCTCTACATCCCGCTCCCGCCTCCAAGACTTCGCACGTGCTGCTCCTGTCCTCTGGAACTCTCTACCCCGCTCCATCAGACTGTCTCCAACCTTGTATAGCTTCAGAAGATCCTTGAAAACCCACCTATTCAGAGAGGCTTACCATCTCTCCTCCATCCCGCATCCGAACCAAGCTAATACATGTACATGAACTGCCTGACTCACTGCTGCAAATACAACGATGTAACAAGCTACCCCAACCTTATGTCTCTGCACCCTAAACCTATAGACTGTGAGCTCTCCGGAGCAGGGCCCTCTTCCTCCTGTGCTAGATTTGTTTAGTCTTGTTATGTTTTGTATTGTATCACAAATCTTTGTCATTGTATACCCCTATCATTGTACCCAGCGCTACGGAATTTGGCGGCGCTATACAAATAAATGATAATAATAATAATAATAATAATAAAAATTATACAGTGCAGCATACTCATTAGTTTATAGATGTATTATTATAGAGTGCAGCATAGTCATTAGTTTATAGATGCATCATTATACAGTGCAGCATACTCATTAGTTTTTAGATACATCATTTTCAGGGATAGGCAAGTTGTCCATACACGGAAACTGGTGTCCGTGACTAGCCCTTGCAGTGTCCGCCACAACCTTAGTATATCTTTTCTTTCTGATTGAATACAAAAAAAAAGTAGTGTGAATAAAATTAGAGGCTTGTCAAGACACTGCTAGCGATATTGGGTAATAAGTTATGGAATAAATAAAGCCTGAGTGAAATACTGGCTATGTATCTGCATCTGTATAATAACACCCAGCTCTATGCAAAGACACAGTAGTGACATTGGCACATGCGTATAGCTAGACGAGGGCTGGTTATAGAATCAGTGGTATCTGCATCAGTATAATAACACCCAGCACTATATAATGACATAGTAGTGACACTGGCAGATGGGTATAGCCAGACGAGGGCTGGTTATAGAGTCAGTGGTATCTGCATCAGTATAATAACACCCAGCACTATATAATGACACAGTAGTGACACTGGCACATGGGTATAGCCAGAGGAGGGCTGGTTATAGAATCAGTGGTATCTGCATCTGTATAAAAACACCCATCTCTATATAAAGACACAGTAGTGACATTGGCACATGCATATAGCCAGACGAGGGCTGGTTATAGGGTCAGTGGTATCTGCATCAGTATAATAACACCCAGCGCAATATAATGACACAGTAGTGACACTGGCACATGCGTATAGCCAGACAAGGGCTGGTTATAGAATCAGTGGTATCTGCATCAGTATAATAACACCCAGCACTATATAATGACACAGTAGTGACAATGGCACATGGGTATAGCCAGAGGTGGTCTGGTTATAGGATCAGTGGTATCTGCATCAGTATAATAACACACAGCACTATATAATGACACAGTAGTGCCACTGGCTCATGGGTATAGCCAGAGGAGGGTTGGTTATAGGGTCAGTGGTATCTGCATCAGTATAACAACCAGCACTATATAATGACACAGTAGTGACACTGGCACATGGGTATAGCCAGATAAGGGCTGGTTATAGGATCAGTGGTATCTGCATCAGTATAATAACACCCAGCGCTATAAAATGACACAGTAGTGACACTGGCACATGGGTATAGCCAGAAGAGGGCTGGTTATAGGATCAGTGGTAGCTGCATCAGTATAATAACACCCAGCGCTATAAAATGACACAGTAGTGACACTGGCACATGGGTATAGCCAGAGGAGGGCTTTTTATAGGATCAGTGGTAGCTGCATCAGTATAATAACACCCAGCATTATATAATGATACAGTAGTGACACTGGCTCATAGGTATAACCAGAGGAGGGATGGTTATAGGATCAGTGGTATCTGCATCAGTATAATCACACCAAGCACTATACAAAGACACAGTATCACACCAAGCACTATACAAAGACACAGTAGTGACACTGGCTCATAGGTAAAGTCAGGGGAGGGCTGGTTATGTAATCAGTGGTATCTGTATCAGTTTAATAACACCAAGCACTATAAAATAATGTTTTTAATTTCAAATGTACCTTGATGTCCTTTACTAAGTTGTGTACTTTGGAAAATGTCCGCCACAACCTTTGTCTTTGCCTATCCCTGTGTATTTACTTATATTTGCCATGAGTCAGGTCTATGTGTATTTCCCTTTGCAGTCTGGCAGTTTCAATATGGGGATCATGTTTTAGGAAGTTTTTGTCTTACCTGGGGTATAGTCTTTTTTTTCAATTTGACTTGTTTTTCTTTTTAAACTTGCACTGAAATTAGGCTTGCAAGGGCACAAAATGCTGTTATTTATTGCGTCATTCTTGGCGCGAGAAATTTTTGATGCGAATTGGCATCTATGATGACGCCAGTTCGTCATTTCCTGCGTCTTAGTTGACGCCAGGTTGTTTGGCGCAAAGTTGTGTTTGTTATGACGTGAGTTGCGTAATTTCCGGATGTTTGTTGGTGCCAAAAATGTAATATACTTCCTTGCGTCATGCGTCATACTTGGCGCCAAAAATTTTGTTTTATTTTACCCCATTTCCTATATGCTCCTTGCCTTCTTTATGCTCAGAGGGCTATGCTATATGCTTTTTTTTGTCAATTTTAGCATTTGCATTTTTTCCCATTCCTGAAACTGCTATATGTGGAAATAAGATATTTTTGCTTAAATGTTATTTTGTCTTTTACATTTTACAAGATGTCTCAATCTGATCCTGTCTGAGAAGCTGCTGTAGGAACCATGCTGCCTGAACACAGTTCTACCAAAGCTAAGTGTATCTGTTGTAAGCTAGTGGAGATTATATCTCCAGCTGTAGTATGTAACAGTTGTCATGATAAGCTTTTGCATGCAGAAAAAGTTTCTATTAGTGATAGTACAGTATCTTTTGTTCCCTCAACATCTAATGTACATGATATCCCTGTTGATATGAAAAATTATATTGCTGATGCGATACAGAAGTCTATGGCTGCTATTCCACCTTCAAATAAATGTAAAAAGTCTTTTAAAACTTCTCATAATACTGATGAAATTTGTAATGACCAACAACATACTGATATATCCACCTCTGATGAGGATCTCTCTGATTCGGAAGATCCTACTTCAGACATTGACACTGATTAATCAACTTATCTTTTTAAGATTGAGTATATTCGTTCTTTGTTAAAATAAGTGTTGATAACTTTGGATATTGAGGAGTCTGGTACTCTTGATAATAAATCCAGTAAACATTTAAATTCTGTCTATAAACCTCCTGTGATTACTCCTGAGGTTTTTCCTGTTCTTGATGCTATTTCTGATGTGATTGCTAAGGAATGGTCTAAGCCTGGTACTTCTTTTGTTCCTTCTTCAAGATTTAAAAGTTGTATACTTTGCCAGTGGCTAAATTAGAGTTTTGGGAAAAAGTCCCTAAGGTTGATGGGGCTATTTCTACTCTTGCTAAACGTACTACTATTCCTATGGAAAATAGTACCTCTTTTAAGCATCCTTTAGATAGGAAAATTGAATCTTATCTAAGAAAAGCTTATTTGCATTCTGGCTATATTCTCAGGCCTGCCATTTCTATGGCTGATGTTGCTGCTGCATCAACTTTTTGGTTGGATAGCTTAACACAACGGGAAAAAGATTCTGATTTGCATAGCATTGTTCATTTGGAAATTGGAATAAATCCAAGCCTTATAAGTAACCAAAGCCAGCCCCCAAGACTGCATGAAGGTGCGGCCCCTCAATCCAGTTCTACTGGTGGGGGGCAGATTGAAATTATTTCAAGACATTTGGGCAGGTTCCGTTCAGAATCATTGGATTCAGAATATTGACTCTCAGGGGTATCGAATAGGTTTCAGAATAAGACCTCCTGTGAGAAGATTTTTTCTCTCTCACTTTCCAACAAATCCTGTGAAAGCTCAGGCCTTTCTGAAGTGTGTTTCATATCTGGAGCTTTCAGGGGTAATTGTACCAGTTCCACTTCTGGAACAGGGTCTGGGTTTTTATTCAAATCTATTCATTGTCCCGAAGACGGAAAATCCATTCAGACCAGTTCTTGATCTGAAGTTTTTGAATCAATTTGTAAGGGTCCCAACTTTTAAGATGGTGACTATAAGGACTATTCTGCCTTTTGTTCAGCAAGGTCATTACATGTCCTCAATAGACTTACAGGATGTGTATCTTCACATTCTGATTCATCCAGACCACTATCGGTTTCTGAGATTCTCTTTTCTAGACAAGCATTACCAATTTGTTGCTCTTCCATTTGGCCTAGCAACAGCTCCAAGAATCTTTTTGAAGGTTCTCGGTGCCCTTCTATCTGTAATCAGAGAGCAGGGTATTGCAGTGTTTCCTTATTTGGACGATATCTTGGTACTGGCTTAATCTTTTAATTTAGCAGAATCTCACACAAATCAACTTGTGTTGTTTCTTCAAAGACATGGTTGGAGGATCAATTTACCAAAGAGTATCTTGATTCCTCAGACAAGGGTTACCTTTTTAGGTTTCCAGATAGATTCAGTATCCATGACCCTGTCTTCAACAGACAAGAGACGTTTGAAGTTGGTTTCAACCTGTCTAAACCTTCAGTCTCGATCATTCCCTTCAGTGACTATGTGCATGGAAGTTTTAGGTCTCATGACTGCAGCATCGGACGCGATCCCCTTTGCTCGTTTTCATATGAGACCTCTGCAGCTTTGCATGCTGAATCAATGGTGCAGGAATTATACTCGGATATCACAATTCATATTCTTAAATCCCAACACTAAACTCTCTCTGATTTGGTGGTTAGACCATTATCGGATTATTTAAGGGTCCTCTTTTGTTTGTCCTTCCTGGACTGTGATTTCAACAGATGCAAGTATCACAGGTTGGGGAGCTGTCTGGGGGTCTATGACAGCACAAGGAGTTTGGAATCTTTAAGAGGCGAGGTTACCAATCAATATTTTAGAACTCTGTGCTATTTTCAGGGCTCTTCAGGCTTGGCCTCTGTTAAAGAGAGAATCATTCATTCGTTTTCAGACAGACAATATTACAACTGTGGCATATGTCAATAATCAGGGTGGGACTTGCAGTCCTTTAGCGATGAAATCTAGGATACTTTCTTGGGCGGAATCAAATTCATGTCTAATTTCTGCAATACATATCCCAGGTGTAGACAATTGGGAAGCGGATTATCTCAGCCGTCAGTCTTTACATTCAGGGGAGTGGTCTCTCCATCCAGATGTATTTTGTCAGATTGTACAGATGTGGGGTCTTCCCGAAATAGATCTGATGGCTTCCCATCTAATATTATTATTATTATTATTATTATCGGTTATTTGTAGAGCACATCTAAACAAAAAGCTTCCCAGGTACCTTTCCAGGTCCAGGGATCCTCAGGCAGAGATGGTGGATGCGTTTGCAGTTCCTTAGTTTTACCAACCTGCTTACATTTTTCCACCTCTAGTCCTTCTTCCAAGGGTGATCTCCAAGATCATAATGGAACAATCACATGTGTTTATGATAGCACCAGCATGGCCTCACAAGTTTTGGTATGTGGATCTTGTCCGGTTGTCCAGTTGCCAACTTTGGCTACTTCCTTTAAGGCCAGACCTTCTGTCTCAAGGGCCGTTTTTCCATCAGGATCTTAAATCGCTAAATTTGAAGGTATGGAAATTGAACGCTTAGTCATAGAGGTTTCTCTGACTCAGTGATTAATACTATGCTACAGGCTCATAAGTCTGTTTCAAGGAAGATTTATTATCGGGTTTGGAAAGCCTATATTTCATGGTGTTCTTCTCATAAAATCTCTTGGCATTCTTTTAGAATTCCTAGAATTTTATAGTTTCTTCAGGATGGTTGGGATAAAGGTTTGTCTGCAAGTACTTTGAAGGGACAAATCTCTGCTCTTTCTGTTTTATTTCATAGAAAGATTGCTAAATTTCCTGATATTCACTGTTTTGTTCAGGCTTTGGTTCGTATCAAGCCTGTTATTAAATCAATCTCTCCTCCTTGGAGTCTTAATTTGGTTTTGAAGACTTTGCAGGCTCCTCCTTTTGACCCTATGCATTCTTTGGATATTAAACTACTTTCTTGGATATTGTTGTTTCTTTCAGCTATCTCTTCTGCTAGAAGAGTTTCTGAATTGTCGTCTCTCTCTTGCGAGTCTCCTTTTCTGATCTTGCATCAGGATAAAGCTGTTTTGCAGACTTCGTTTAAATTTCTTCCTAAGGTTGTGAATTCTAACAACATTAGTATTGAAATTGTTGTTCCTTCTTTGTGTCCTAATCCTAAGAATGCTCTTTAAAGATCTTTACATTCTTTAGATGTTGTAAGAGCTTTAAAATACTATATAGAACTACTAAGGATTTTAGAAAGACTTCTAGTCTATTTGTTGTGTTTTCTGGTTCCAGGCCTCTGCCATTTCTTTGGCATCTTGGTTAAAGCTTTTGATTCATTTGGAGACGGGATAGTCTCCGCCTCAGAGAATTACAGCTCATTCTACTAAATCAGTCACCACTTCTTGGGCTTTTAAGAATAAAGCTTCAGTTGATCAGATTTGCAAAGCAGCAACTTGGTTTTCTTTGCATACATTTACTAAATTTTACCATTTTGATGTATTTGCTTCTTCAGAAGCAGTCTTTGGTAGAAAAGTTATTCAGGCATCTGTCTCAGTTTGATTCTTCTGCTTATGATTTAAGATTTTTCTTGTAATTTATGTGAAATTTATGAAAAAGACTTTTGTGTGGATTTAATTTTTTTCAGCGGAAATAGCTGTTTTTATTTTATCCCACCCTCTCTAGTGACTATTCTGTGGTCTTCCACATCTTGGGTATTTCTATCCCATACGTCACTAGCTCATGGACTCTTGCCAATTACATAAAAGAAAACATAATTTATGTAAGAACTTACCTGATAAATTCATTTCTTTCATATTGGCAAGAGTCTATGAGGCCCACCCTTTTTATGGTAGTTATGATTTTTGTATAAAAGCACAATTATATTTCCAGTTGCTCTTTTTGTATGCTTTTTTACTCCTTATTTTATCACCCCACTACTTGGGTGTGGTGAGGGGTGTATTTATAGGTATTTTGAGGTTTGGGAAACTTTGCCCCTCCTGGTAGGATTGTACATCCCATACGTCACTAGCTCATGGACTCTTGCCAATATGAAAGAAATTAATTTATCAGTTAAGTTCTTACATAAATTATGTTTTTACGTGTTTTCATCTACTTAATGGCAAAGGGCTCTAATGCACTTATATATATGTTTATATGTGTGTACATATATATTAATGTTTTTATGTGTGTATATATGAGTGTAAATACACATATACACATAAAAATACATCAATATATATGTATACATATATAGACACATATATATATATATATATATATACAGGTGGCCCTCGGTTTACGCTGGTTCAATTTGCGCCGTTTCAGAATAACAACCTTTTTTTCAGTCATGTGACTGCTATTGAAAAGCTTTGGAAAGCAGTGTACTAATTAAAATAGCCAGTAGGTGGAGCTGTCCGTTTGTTTTGCAGCAAAGTTATGCAACTTAACAGCCTGAAATTGATCTGTGTACACAGAGCAGACATTAGCTATTGAGCAACAAGATTTAGCAGCCACTTCCCTATTATCTTCCTGTCCAGCTGCTTGAGATGAGGGTGCCTAACTGACTATTAATCATTGCAGATTGAAATGCATAGAATAGGTGCAGACCCAATATTATCTAACATGCTAACAATGCAGAGAACTGATTGCAGAAAAAAAAGTAAAAAAACGTTTTTGTTCATTAAAGTTAGTTTGATGATGATGCAGTCTGTTGTGTAATTATTTAATTAGGTGTGGTTAGCAAATGTTTTTGTTTATTAAACTTAGTTTGATGATTATACAATCTATATTATTAGGTTTATAACGCTGTTTAGCATTTAAAGTCTTCATTTCAAAGCTTTAAAAATAATGTATTAGGTGTTACTTATGACAATTTTGAGAGGGGCCTGGAACCTAACTCCCTCACTTCACATTAACTTACATTATAAACTGGGTTTTAATTTACAACCCCCTTGTTTCTTGCACCCATTCCGGACTGGGGTTAACTGCCTGTGGCTCTGGTGACATCACAGCTTTTTTGGAGTGCTATTTAGCACCCAGGGCTGGATGTTGCTGAGTCACGGGATGTGTACCTGGTCTGGTCTTGGAGTGCAGTTCCCTTCCATGTTTTGTATTTTCTCTGGGTGATTACATCCACATGTGCACCCCTTCTTTGTTATCAGTCTGTTTGGCTTTGTGAGCTCGCATGATGGTGTGGCTGTGTTAGGGACTCAGGCAATGGAAAGGACCTTGACGTGGTGCCTGAGCTTTCCCATTTGGCCAGATGCGGTAACTAACCTTTCCAGTTGTGATTTTATCTTAGCTGTGAGCTAGCTGGTGAGTGCTGGGTGTTTCTATGTGTTGTATTACTTTTTTTTTGTAATCCCCCTTGTTTCTTGCACCCATTCCGGACTGGGGTTAACTGCCTGTGGCTCTGGTGACATCACAGCTTTTTTGGAGTGCTATTTAGCACCCAGGGCTGGATGTTGCTGAGTCACGGGATGTGTACCTGGTCCGGTCTTGGAGTGCAGTTCCCTTCCATGTTTTGTATTTTCTCTGGGTGATTACATCCACCTGTGCACCCCTTCTTTTTTCTCAGTCTGTTTGGCTTTGTGAGCTCGCATGATGGTGTGGCTGTGTTAGGTAATCAGGCAATGGAAAGGACCTTGACGTGGTGCCTGAGCTTTCCCATTTGGCCAGATGCGGTAACTAACCTTTCCAGTTGTGATTTTATCTTAGCTGTGAGCTAGCTGGTGAGTGCTGGGTGTTTCTATGTGTTGTATTACTTTTTGTTTGTAATCCCCCTTGTTTCTTGCACCCATTCCGGACTGGGGTTAACTGCCTGTGGCTCTGGTGACATCACAGCTTTTTTGGAGTGCTATTTAGCACCCAGGGCTGGATGTTGCTGAGACACGGGATGTGTACCTGGTCCGGTCTTGGAGTGCAGTTCCCTTCCATGTTTTATATATATATATATATATATATATATATATATATATATATATATATATATATATATATATATATATATGGAAATATATACATACAAATACATCTTTAGAAATGGATATGTATGTGTCTCAATGTTAAAGCCATTTGCCAGCCTTTTTTCTCCTGTTAAGTGTAGTCAGTCCACGGGTCATCCATTACTTATGGGATTATAACTCCTCCCTAACAGGAAGTGCAAGAGGATCACCCAAGCAGAGCTGCTATATAGCTCCTCCCCTCTACGTCATATCCAGTCATTCTCTTGCACCTAACTAAAGATAGGACGTGTGAGAGGACTGTGGTGTGTTAAACTTAGTTTTTATTTCTTCAATCAAAAGTTTGTTATTTTAAACGGCACCGGAGTGTGTTGTTTGTTCTCAGGCAGCATTAAAAGAAGAATCTGCCTGAGTTTTCTATGATCTTAGCGGTCGTAACTAAGATCCACTTGCTGCTCTCGGCCATTCTGAGGAGTGAGGTAACTTCAGAACAGGGGATAGCATGCAGGGCCCACCTGCAAGGAGGTATGTGCAGTAAATTATTTTCTAAGGAATGGAATTGACTGAGAAAATACTGCTAATACCGATGTAATGTAAGTGCAGCCTTAAATGCAGTAGTAGCGACTGGTATCAGGCTGATATGTATGTATGTATACTCTGAGGTATTTCTGGGGAATGGAATTTCACTAAGAAAATACTGTCAATATTAAAGTAATATTTGAGCCTGCACTGCAGTGAAAGCGACTAGCAGCAGGCTTATTAATAACACTTCATAATTTTCAATTTTAAAACGTTTACTGGCATGTTAATCGTTTTTTCTGAGGTACTTGGTGATAAAACTTTATGGGCATGATTTTTACCACATGGCTGTCGTTTTTTTCTGCATAAAAACAGTTTACTGAGCTTCCCCACTGTTGTAATATTAGTGGGAGGGGCCTATTTTAGCGCTTTATTGCGCAGTAAAAATTTAGTCACAGTCTTCCTATTTCTTCCTCCATGATCCAGGACGTCTCTACAGAGCCCAGGGGTCTCCAAAACTAGTTTTGAGGGAGGTAATCAGTCACAGCAGACCTGTGACAGTGTGTTTGACTGTGATAAAAACGTTTATTATTTCAACTGTTATCCGTTTTGGGTATTAAGGGGTTAATCATCCTTTTGCTGGTGGGTGCAATCCTCTGCTAACTTTATACATTTTCTGTTAAAATTTGGTTGTTTTAACATATTTGGTTCATTGTTAATTCAACTGTGTCACATTTTTATGTTTCTTAAAGGCGCAGTAGCGTTTTTTATATA
This sequence comes from Bombina bombina, assembly GCF_027579735.1. Taxonomy (NCBI): domain Eukaryota; kingdom Metazoa; phylum Chordata; class Amphibia; order Anura; family Bombinatoridae; genus Bombina; species Bombina bombina. The sequence goes on along the minus strand of NC_069501.1, from coordinate 968,554,908 downwards.
GCTTGTAAATTTATTTAAAAGTTTTTTCCAAGCTTGCTAGTGTTATTGCTAGTCTGTTTAAACATGTCTGACACAGATGAATCTGTTTGTTCACTATGTTTAAAGGCCAATGTGGAGCCCAATAGAAATTTGTGCACTCAATGTATAGATGTTACTTTGAATAAAAGTCAAACTTTATATGTTAAAAAAATATCACCAGACAACAAGGGGGAAGTTATGCCGACTAACTCTCCTCACGTGTCAGTACCTTCACCTCCCGCTCAGGAGGTGCGTGATATTGTGGCGCCAAGTACATCAGGGTGGCCCATACAAATCACTTTGCAAGACATGGCTAATGTCATGACTGAAGTACTATCTAAATTGCCAGAATTAAGAGGTAAACGCGATCACTCTGGGGTAAGAACAGAGTGCGCTGATAATAGTAGAGCCATGTCTGATACTGCGTCACAATTTGCAGAACATGAGGACGGAGAGCTTCATTCTGTGGGTGACGGATCTGATCCAAGTAAACTGGATTCAGAGATTTCAAATTTTAAATTTAAGCTTGAGAACCTCCGTGTATTACTAGGGGAGGTATTAGCGTCTCTGAATGATTGTAACACGGTTGCAATTCCAGAGAAAGTATGTAGGCTGGATAAATATTTTGCGGTACCGGCGTGTACTGACCTTTTTCCTATACCTAAAAGGCTTACAGAAATTGTTAACAAGGAGTGGGATAGACCCGGTGTGCCCTTTTCACCCCCTCCTATATTTAGAAAAATGTTTCCAATAGACGCCACCACACGGGACCTATGGCAGACGGTCCCTAAGTGGAGGGAGCAGTTTCTACTCTGGCTAAGCGCACCACTATCCCGGTGGAGGATAGCTGTGCTTTTTCAGATCCAATGGATAAAAAGTTAGAGGGTTACCTTAAGAAAATGTTTGTTCAGCAAGGTTTTATATTACAACCCCTTGCATGCATCGCGCCTGTCACTGCTGCGGCGGCATTCTGGTTTGAGTCTCTGGAAGAGACCCTTAGCACAGCTCCATTGGATGAGATTATGAACAAGCTTAAAGCCCTTAAGCTAGCTAATTCATTTATTTCTGATGCCGTAGTACACTTAACCAAACTTACGGCTAAGAACTCCGGATTCGCCATTCAAGCGCGCAGAGCGCTGTGGCTTAAATCCTGGTCAGCTGATGTGACTTCTAAATCTAAATTGCTTAATATTCCTTTCAAAGGGCAGACATTATTCGGGCCCGGCTTGAAAGAAATTATCGCTGACATTACTGGAGGTAAGGGCCATGCCCTGCCTCAAGACAGGGTCAAACCAAAGGCTAAACAGTCTAATTTTCGTGCCTTTCGTAATTTCAAGGCAGGAGCAGCATCAACTTCCTCCGCTCCAAGACAGGAAGGAACTGTTGCTCGCTACAGACAGTGCTGGAAACCTAACCAGTCCTGGAACAAGGGCAAGCAGGCCAGAAAACCTGCTGCTGCCCCTAAGACAGCATGAAGTGAGGGCCCCCGATCCGGAAACGGATATAGTGGGGGGCAGACTTTCCAGGATCCCTGGGCGTTGGAAATCATATCTCAGGGATATCTTATGGACTTCAAAGCTTCTCCTCCACAAGGGAGATTTCATCTTTCAAGGTTATCAGCAAACCAGATAAAGAAAGAGGCGTTTCTACGCTGTGTACAAGACCTCTTACTAATGGGAGTGATCCACCCAGTTCCGCGGTCGGAACACGGGCAAGGATTCTATTCAAATCTGTTTGTGGTTCCCAAAAAAGAGGGAACCTTCAGACCAATCTTGGACTTAAAGATCCTAAACAAATTCCTAAGAGTTCCATCGTTCAAAATGGAAACTATTCGAACCATCTTACCCATGATCCAAGAGGGTCAGTACATGACCACAGTGGATTTAAAGGATGCCTACCTTCACATACCGATTCACAAGGATCATTACTGGTATCTAAGATTTGCCTTCCTAAACAGGCATTACCAGTTTGTAGCTCTTCCCTTCGGGTTAGCTACGGCTCCAAGAATCTTTACAAAGGTTCTGGGCTCTCTTCTGGCGGTACTAAGACCGCGAGGCAGCTCCGTACCTAGACGACATTCTGATACAAGCGTCAAGTTTCCAAACTGCCAAGTCTCATACAGAGTTAGTTCTGGCATTTCTAAGGTCGCATGGGTGGAAGGTGAACGTAGAAAAGAGTTCTCTATTGCCACTCACAAGAGTTCCCTTTCTAGGGACTCTTATAGATTCTGTAGAAATGAAAATTTACCTGACGGAGGACAGGTTATCAAAACTTCTAAATGCTTGCCGTGTCCTTCATTCCATTTAACACCCGTCAGTGGCTCAGTGCATGGAGGTAATCGGCTTAATGGTAGCGGCAATGGACATAGTACCATTTGCGCGCCTGCATCTCAGACCGCTGCAATTGTGCATGCTAAGTCAGTGGAATGGGGATTACTCAGATTTGTCCCCTCTGCTAAATCTGGATCAAGAGACCAGAGATTCTCTTCTATGGTGGCTTTCTCGGCCACATCTGTCCAAGGGGATGCCCTTCCGCAGGCCAGATTGGACGATTGTAACAACAGACGCCAGCCTTTTAGGTTGGGGCACAGTCTGGAATTTCCTGAAGGCTCAGGGATCATGGACTCAGGAGGAGAGACTCCTTCCAATAAACATTCTGGAATTAAGAGCAATTTTCAATGCTCTTCTGGCTTGGCCTCAGTTAGCAACTCTGAGGTTCATCAGGTTTCAGTCGGACAACATCACGACTGTGGCTTACATCAACCATCAAGGAGGAACAAGGAGTTCCCTAGCGATGATGGAAGTCTCAAAGATAATTCGCTGGGCAGAGTCTCACTCTTGCCACCTGTCAGCGATCCACATCCCAGGCGTGGAGAACTGGGAGGCGGATTTTCTAAGTCGCCAGAGCTTTCATCCGGGGGAGTGGGAACTTCATCCGGAGGTGTTTGCCCAACTGCTTCATCATTGGGGCAAACTAGATCTGGATCTCATGGCGTCTCGCCAGATCGCCAAGCTTCCTTGTTACGTATCCAGGTCCAGGGACCCGGGAGCAGTGCTGATAGATGCTCTGACAGCACCTTGGGTCTTCAACATGGCTTATGTGTTTCCACCTTTCCCGATGCTTCCTCGATTGATTGCCAGGATCAAACAGGAGAGAGCATTGGTGATTCTAATAGCGCTTGCGTGGCCACGCAGGACCTGGTATGCAGATCTAGTGGACATGTCGTCCTGTCCACCATGGTCTCTGCCTCTGAGACAGGACCTTCTGATTCAGGGTCCTTTCAAACATCCAAATCTAATTTCTCTGAGGCTGACTGCATGGAGATTGAACGCTTGATTCTATCAAAGCGTGGATTCTCGGAGTCAGTGATTGATACCTTAATACAGGCTAGGAAACCTGTTACCAGGAAAATTTACCATAAAATATGGCGTAAATACTTATATTGGTGCGAATCCAAGAGTTACTCATGGAGTAAGGTTAGGATTCCTAGGATATTGTCTTTTCTACAAGAGGGTTTAGAAAAGGGTTTATCTGCTAGTTCGTTAAAGGGACAGATTTCAGCTCTGTCTATCCTTTTACACAAACGTCTGGCAGAAGTTCCAGATGTTCAGGCTTTTTGTCAGGCTTTGGTTAGGATTAAGCCTGTGTTTAAGACTGTTGCTCCGCCGTGGAGCTTAAACTTAGTTCTTAACGTTCTGCAAGGTGTTCCGTTTGAACCCCTTCATTCCATCGATATCAAGCTGTTATCTTGGAAAGTTCTGTTTTTAATGGCTATTTCCTCAGCTCGAAGAGTCTCTGAGTTATCGGCCTTACATTGTGATTCTCCTTATCTGATTTTTCATTCAGACAAGGTAGTTCTGCGTACTAAACCTGGGTTCTTACCTAAGGTAGTCACTAACAAGAATATCAATCAAGAGATTGTTGTTCCATCATTGTGCCCTAACCCTTCTTCAAAGAAGGAACGACTTTTGCACAATCTGGACGTCGTCCGTGCCCTGAAATTTTATTTGCAGGCAACTAAAGATTTTCGTCAAACTTCTTCCCTGTTTGTCGTTTATTCTGGACAGAGGAGAGGTCAAAAAGCTTCGGCTACCTCTCTCTCTTTTTGGCTTCGTAGCATAATACGTTTAGCCTATGAGACTGCTGGACAGCAGCCTCCTGAAAGGATTACAGCTCATTCTACTAGAGCTGTGGCTTCCACTTGGGCCTTTAAGAATGAGGCCTCTGTTGAACAGATTTGCAAGGCTGCAACTTGGTCTTCACTTCACACTTTTTCAAAATTTTACAAATTTGACACTTTTGCTTCTTCGGAGGCTGTTTTTGGGAGAAAGGTTCTACAGGCAGTGGTTCCTTCCGTGTAAAGATCCTGCCTGTCCCTCCCGTCATCCGTGTACTTTTAGCTTTGGCATTGGTATCCCATAAGTAATGGATGACCCGTGGACTGACTACACTTAACAGGAGAAAATATAATTTATGCTTACCTGATAAATTAATTTCTCCTGTAGTGTAGTCAGTCCACGGCCCGCCCTGTTTTTACGGCAGGTCTAAATTTTAATTAAACTCCAGTCACCACTGCACCCTATAGTTTCTCCTTTCTCGTATGGTTTCGGTCGAATGACTGGATATGACGTAGAGGGGAGGAGCTATATAGCAGCTCTGCTTGGGTGATCCTCTTGCACTTCCTGTTAGGGAGGAGTTATAATCCCATAAGTAATGGATGACCCGTGGACTGACTGCACTACAGGAGAAATGAATTTATCAGGTAAGCATAAATTATATTTTTTGTTCTTATACCAAGATCTAATATCTTTGAGCTCTTATTACTTTTCGTGCAATATTTTTTTTGTAATAATGTTTATTAGACAGTGTTAATATGAGTGTAACTGTACTTTGTAGGGTATTTTTGAAGTGTTTTGTGTAACTTTTTTGTTTAGGAAAACAGTTAACCTTAGCTCTGAGATTGCGGTAAGGATTGAAGAGTAAAGAGTAAAGGGTGATTGCACTAGAGCAATCGCGATTTTGCTAAACTTGTAATATCAATGGAATGAAAAAAGGCTCTCAAAAACACAATATTGCTTGGGCAAAATCCGTTTGCGCATCACTTGTAATCTAGCCCAATGTCTCTGATATTATGAATATGTGCTCCTTTATGACTTCTTGGAATCTTTATTATAATCTCCTGGCTTAAAAATACTAGTAACAAAAATACTTTAAATGTAATGCTCCAGTTATACAGATGGTCCTGTGTTCTGACCTAACTCACAGACAGATCAGGTGACTAGCTTTATTAACACTATGTTAGTGCATGACCTTTAACACCTTCCATAGGTTCTTAGGTTATCATTCACCTTGTTAGTTTGAAAAAATCTGTAGTGCACACTTATCTGTTCATTAACCTTTAAGTGGGGTCAGATCAAGGTCTGCCACTGTCTGTTCTAACTGCAAGCATATTACTTCATTTCAGATGCATCAGATTACGTTGTATAATTATCCACATTGGGAGGCTCCTGTAAGAGAATAAGGAGCAAACTGTATCAGATGTAGGGAACCCTTAAAAATCAAATAGGAATCTCTTTGTCAAAAGACAAATTGACCAATTTAAGATCAAAATATTTAATTTGCATATATTTTAATTTATAGGTCTTGTTTTAATGCTAGTTTTTACTTGTGCATTTAACCTTAGCCTTGATGTATGTAGTACATGTATAGACATGTTATTAGCTTCTTTACAGATGAGTCTGCCAATAGCTAAAACAGACCACATTCCAATCTATTGCGCCTAGATTTAGAGTTCTGCGGCCAAAGGGGTGCATTAGCTACGCGTGCTTTTTTTACCCCCGCACCTTTTAAACAAAGCTGGTATTGAGAGTTCTCAGAAGGGCTGCGTTAGGCTCCAAAAAGGGAGCGTACAGGCATATTTACCGCCACTGCAACTCTCAATACCAGCGGTGCTTACGGACGCGGCCAGCTTAAAAAACGTGCTCGTGCACGATTCCCCCATAGGAAACAATGGTGCAGTTTGACCTGGAAAAAACCTAACACCTGCAAAAAAGCAGCGTTCAGCTCCTAACGCAGCCCCATTGTTTCATATGTGGATACACTTCCTAAGTCTGCACCTAAAACCCTAACATGAACCCCCAACTCTAAACACCCCTAACCTTACACTTATTAACCCCTAATCTGCCGCCCACGCTATCGATGACTCCTGCATATTATTTTTAACCCCTAATCTGTCGCTCCGTACACCGCAGCAACCTATGTTATCCCTATGTACCCCTAATCTGCTGCCCCTAACACTGCCGACCCCTATATTATATTTATTAACCCCTAATCTGCCGCCCCCAACGTCGCCGCCACCTATCTACAATTATTAACCCCTAATCTGCCGACCGGACCTCACCGCTACTATAATAAATGTATTAACCCCTAAAGCTAAGTCTAACCCTAACCCTAACACCCCCCTAAGTTAAATATAATTTAAATCTAATGAAATAAAATAAATCTTATTAAATAAATTATTCCTATTTAAATCTAAATACTTACCTGTAAAATAAACCCTAATATAGCTACAATATAAATAATAATTATATTGTAGCTATTTTAGGATTAATATTTATTTTACAGGCAACTTTGTATTTATTTTAACCAGGTACAATAGCTATTAAATAGTTAAGAACTATTTAATAGCTACCTGGTTAAAATAATTACAAAATTACCTGTAAAATAAATCCTAACCTAAGTTACAATTAAACCTAACACTACACTATCAATAAATTAATTAAATAAACTATCTACAATTATCTACAATTAAATCAACTAAACTAAATTACAAAGACAAACAAACACTAAATTACAAAAAATAAAAAAAGATTACAAGAATTTTAAACTAATTACACCTACTCTAAGCCCCCTAAAAAAATAACAAAGCCCCCAAAATAAAAAAATGCCCTACCCTATTCTAAAATAAAAATTGTAAAGCTCTTTTACCTTACCAGCCCTTAAAAGGGCCTTTTGCGCGGCATGCCCCAAAGAAAACAGCTCTTTTGCATTTAAATAAACATACAATACCCCCCCCAACATTACAACCCACCACCCACATACCCCTAATCTAACCCAAACCCCCCTTAAAAAACCTAACACTAAGCCCCTGAAGATCTTCCTACCTTGTCTTCACCACGCCGGGTATCACCGATCCGTCCAGAAGAGGGTCCAAAGTCTTCCTCCTATCCGGCAAGAAGATGTCCAGAAGAGGGTCCGAAGTCTTCATCAAACATCAAATCAGATTGAGCTCGCATTCTATTGGCTGATCGGAACAGCCAATAGAATGCGAGCTCAATCTGATTGGCTGATCCAATCAGCCAATCGGATTGAACTTGAATCTGATTGACTGATTCAATCAGCCAATCAGATTTTTCCTACCTTAATTCCGTTTGGCTGATAGAATCCTATTAGCCAATCGGAATTTGAGGGACGCCATCTTGGATGACGTCATTTAAAGGAACCTTCATTCGGACTTAGGACATCGTTAGAAGAGGATGGATCCGCGTCGGCTGCTTCAAGATGGTCCCGCTCCACGCCGGATGGAAGAAGATAGAAGATGCCGCTTGGATGAAGATGTTTGCCGGTCAGGATCTCCTCTTCTTGCCGGATAGGATGAAGACTTCGGACCCTCTTCTTGACCTCTTCTTGCCGGATAGGAGGAAGACTTTGTACCCTCTTCTGGACGGATCGGTGATACCCGACGTGGTGAAGACAAGGTAGGAAGATCTTCAGGGGCTTAGTGTTAGGTTTTTTAAGGGGGGTTTGGGTTAGATTAGGAGTATGTGGGTGGTGGGTTGTAATGTTGGGGGGGGGTATTGTATGTTTATTTAAATGCAAAAGAGCTGTTTTCTTTGGGGCATGCCCTGCAAAAGGCCCTTTTAATGGCTGGTAAGGTAAAAGAGCTTTACAATTTTTATTTTAGAATAGGGTAGGGCATTTTTTTATTTTGGGGGGCTTTGTTATTTTTTTAGGGGGCTTAGAGTAGGTGTAATTAGTTTAAAATTCCTGTAATCTTTTTTTATTTTTTGTAATTTAGTGTTTGTTATTTTTTGTAATTTAGTGTTTGTTTTTTTTGTAATTTAGTGGGGGTTTTTTTTTTGTAATTTAGTTTAATTGATTTAATTGTAGATAATTGTAGATAGTTTATTTAATTAATTTATTGATAGTGTAGTGTTAGGTTTAATTGTAACTTAGGTTAGGATTTATTTTACAGGTAATTTTGTAATTATTTTAACTAGGTAGCTATTAAATAGTTATTAACTATTTAATAGCTATTGTACCTGGTTAAAATAAATACAAAGTTGCCTGTAAAATAAATATTAATCCTAAAATAGCTACAATATAATTATTATTTATATTGTAGCTATATTAGGGTTTATTTTACAGGTAAGTATTTAGATTTAAATAGGAATAATTTATTTAATAAGATTTATTTTATTTCGTTAGATTTAAATTATATTTAATTTAGGGGGGTGTTAGGGTTAGACTTAGCTTTAGGGGTTAATACATTTATTAGCGTAGCGGCGAGGTCCGGTCGGCAGATTAGGGGTTAATACTTGAAGTTAGGTGTCGGCGATGTTAGGGAGGGCAGATTAGGGGTTAATACTATTTATTATAGGGTTTGCGAGGCGGGAGTGAGGAGGATTAGGGGTTAATAAATTTATTATAGTAGCGGTGAGGTCCGGTCGGCAGATTAGGGGTTAATAATTGTAGGTAGGTAGCGGCGACGTTGGAGGGGGGCAGATTAGGGGGTAATAAATATAATATAGGGGTCGGCGATGTTAGGGGCAGCATATTAGGGGTACATAGGGATAATGTAGGTTGCGGCGGTGTGCGGTCGGTAGATTAGGGGTTAAAAAAATTTAATAGAGTGGCGGCGATGTGAGGGGGCCTTGGTTTAGGGGTACATAGGTAGTTTATGGGTGTTAGTGTACTTTATAGCACAGTAGTTAAGAGCTTTATAAACCGGCGTTAGCCCAGAAAGCTCTTAACTCCTGGCTTTTTTCTGCGGCTGGAGTCTTGTCGTTAGATTTCTAACGCTCACTTCAGCCAAGACTCTAAATACCGGCGTTAGAAAGATCCCATTGAAAAGATAGGATACGCGAATGGCGTAAGGGGATCTGCGGTATGGAAAAGTTGCCACTGGAAAGTGAGCGTTAGACCCTTTCCTGACTGACTCTAAATACCAGCGGGCGGCCAAAACCAGCGTTAGGACCCCCTAACGCTGGTTTTGACGGCTAACGCAGAACTCTAAATCTAGGCGTTAGATAGGTATATATAATTTTTGTATTCATCTATAGTGTTTTTGGCTTAATTTATTATGGCATTCTAATCCAATTTTGTAAATGAATTAAAATGCCCATATTACATTTGTGATACAAGTAAATATCAGGTGTCCCTACAATCAGATTGGCTAACAGGGGCTGAACATCCATTGTTGCAGCAGATGCAGTGGTACAAGGGCCCAAGTGCTGGGGGCACATAGCAGACAGTCTATACATAGGAGAACGCACTGATAAGAGGCGTGAAATGCGTCAGATGGTCTCTGTATGTTGAGGGGTGTGTGTGCTTATGTTTTTAAACATTGGATCAATAAAGGAATTTTTTTACCCGATTTAGCCTAGCCTGTGCCTTTTTCGGATGCCGACATACAGCAGCTGACAGTATCTCAGAAGGGAGAATGCTCTCTTTTTTTCTATTTTACTGCTTGCAGAAACTATGGGGTTGGGCTTTCCCCAATCTGTCCTCCGGTTACCTGAATCAGAAAATCACAGCTGCCGACAAGGGATGCACATCACAAGCGATGCCATTGTTGAGCAAACAAACTATTCCCTTTTTCTATCAAGTTATACATAGGAGTGGGCAGATACTTCCTTTGAGAAAGCCCGGGCCATGATCCGGGGGAAACACGTTGTAGGTGACTGTAAGCATGTCCGGACTTGCTCTCCATACTTAGGAACCTCAGTGAAATCACGGAACATCGTAGGGGGCGTATTACATGCAATAACATTTGGGGGCTTGAAAATCTGCTCGATACGATGTCTGGCTTGCTTGTTAATCTGGGTTACTGACTGGAGGATACACGGTGTGGACCCAGATATACTTTATCTGATTAAACAATGTGACATTGCACATCAAGTTTAAGCTGGTTGAGTGACATTGGAACTCTTAAACAATTGGTATCTGAATTAAACAATGTGACATCTCACATCAGGTTTAAGCTGGTTGAATGACATTGGAACCCTTTAACAATTGGTATCTGCATTAAAAACTGTGACATCTCATTTAAGATTGTTGAGTGACATCGGAGCCCTTGAACAATTGGTATCTGAATTAAACAATGGGACATTGCACATCAGGTTTAAGATGGTTGGGAGACATTGGAACTCTTGGACAATTGGTATCTGAATTAAAAGCTGTGACATCTCACATAATGTTTAAGATGGTTGGTTGACATCGGGTCCCTTGAACAATTGGTATCTGAATTTAAAAATGTGGCATCTCACATTAGCTTTAAGTTGGTTCATAGTAAAGAAAGAATTCATTTCATTTATACAACTGTCAGGGAAAAGGTCCTGTATCAGGTAGTTGATTTGTTTAGTAAAGATACTGATAGAAACAGCGTATTATATTATGGAAACCAGCATTCTTCTTCTTTATTGTGTCCTTACCTACAAGTACATTTTTAAGAATCAGATGATAGCAAGATTTAGGTAGAAAGAAATGGGAAATCAATTTCTAGCAAGGGGTTATCCTTCTGAATGATAAAAAAGGATATTGAATTGGCATTGAAGATAAAAAGAAGTAGGTTATTTTCATGTAATTATGGAGGGATTATAAAGAAAAACAGAAAAAATATCAATAATTCCCCTGATATTCCAATACACTCTCCTGCATATAAGAGAGTATGTAATTTAAAAGACATACTGATTAAAGCTAATGTTGGTTCTTCTACATCTGTTGAACCATGTAACTTGACCTCTAAAAATGTTTTTCATTCAAGGACAGGTCATATGTTTCCCATTACAAGATTCTACACTACTAACACAGATTTTGGGCTATATTACGAGTGGAACGCTATCTTAACGAAAATTTGCCAATTTTCGGACACGTGTTAAATAACCAGCTGTTACAAGTGGCTGGTTAATACTCACGCAAACTTGCGGTTTAACCTTGCGCTTAGTGCAATTAACCAGAGGTCAGACCTCTGGTTAAAAGTTAAAATATGCCCCAATTGCCCCAAATTAAAGAGTATAGTAGTTTACATTGAAAAATAAAGATGAGCATTTTTATTTAAAAAAAACAAACAAAAACTGCACAAAGCAGTTATGAAGGGTTAAAGTAAGGGGATGTGGGGTGTTAGAAAAAAAACAAAAAACGGCACCTAAAATGCCTTTACATTGAGGTCAATGGAGGACTATGTTTTCACTTTACATAAATATGTATATTACTTACTTGTAATACCAGTGCACATTTACATGTGCTAAAATTACTAGGTGGAGTGCAAATATCAAGCAAGTGCAAGCTCAATATTGCGGTCCGCTCTGAAACTAGACCTTTGTGGTTCATTTAATTAAATGTCCCTGTAGGATAACTTATATTGTAAAGAACATACATAGGGGCGATTTAGCGAATCATGTCTGCCCGACATTGATAAATGCCAACAGCATATGCTGTCGGCATTTATTATTGCACAAGCAGTTCTGGTGAGATGAGATTGTGCGGATTGATGTCCGCTGCCTCAGAGGAGGTGTACAAGTTAAGAAGCAGCGGCCTTAAGACAACTGCTTCTTAACTCCTGTTTCCGGCGAGCCTGAACCTGAAGGCTCGCGCGGAATCGGGTATTTGGCCCCATTCAGGCCCTGATAAATCAGCCCCATAGAGTCAGGGACAGAATCAATGAACACAAAAGTAGCATTAGGAGAAGTGATATGGGGGCACAGAAGCTGGTCATGGTGTGAGCGAATGCAGGTTTCATATAGTTGAGCAGGTTAAGTTACCCAGAAGAGGTGACGATAGAGAGTTTTTGTTAAGGGAAGCATACTGGATTTTTAAATTTGAAGCATTATATCCTAAAGGGATAGATACGGACATGGAATGTCCCTATTTCTTTGGTAATTAGATAAAGATGATTTATCTCAGGCTTTCGTGTATGAATTATTTGATCTATAGATATTTGCAAAGTATAATGCTGTATATTCATGTAAATATAAATAAAGAAAATTATCTCTTTGATGTTGTTGTAACAATTGTAGTCTTCCAGTAGAGGTCTCTATGTCAGTTTAAATTTATGTGATATGTATATAATTATGATATAACTTTAAGAGGTGAAGAGAGAAAGATTTAAAATGCCATAAATTATTGTATAATTTTATGGCATGATTAAGGGCTATTCCCTTTAACACTGTAGTGAAGGATAGTTTGACCTACTTAAGATATGAAGATGAAATAAGGGAATGCTGCTATCTTTTTTTTGATTTATTACAAATCTGTGAAAGACTTTTAAAAACATGGTTATTATAGTTTTGGTGCTTTATACCAGCATTTCATTTTCTTTTACATATACTAATTCAAGCAGTGGAGATTCATATGGATTAGAACAGAAGTCAAAAATCACCTTGGTGATATATTATGTTTTTGAAGAACAAGCTTGTGTATTGGGAGGCAGTGGTAAGAGAAAATAAACAATTCTTATCGCAATCAATTAAAAAGTTACACAAAACACTTCAAAAATACAATACAATGTACAGTTACACTCATAATAACACCATCTTATACAAAATATGTTTTAAAAATATTGCGCAAAAAAGTTATAAGGGCTCAAATATATGAGATCTCGGTGAAAAAAAAAGGCAGACAAAGTACTTTAACATAGAGATACATACAGATACGTTGCTAAAGATGTATTTGTATGTATATAGATATGTTTAAATGTGTATTTACTGTAAATATTTCACATTCCAATGTTCTGCACATAGCAGAATATGTTCTAAGTATTTTTCAATAGATATTTCCATATATATCTGTATATACAGTCATGGCCAAAAATATTAGCACCCCTTCATTTCTGTCAGATAATGCACCACTTCACCCAGAAAAATGTTGCAATTACAAATATTTAGACATTCTCGTGTTTATTTATTTTGTTTATATTGGTATGACACAAAAAAGTGGGGAGAAAAAAAAGCCAAATCTGACACATTCCACGCAAAACTCGAAAAATTAACTGGACAGTTTGATACTCCTGTAATTTCTAATTAAACTCACCTGTATCAATTAACAGGTGCTGACAATATAGAAATCACAAAGAAGAGATATCTCCAGCTGTGATGAATTAAAATATCTTTATTTTTCACACAGGTACACATATATACAGCAATGTTTTTGGGCTAACACCTAGCCCTTACACATGCCTGACAAAAGTATCTAAAAGACAGTGCTTAAATAGCCATTTTAGGAGGTCTGGGAGAAAGACGGTCTTTACCCCAGTTCTCCTGCCATGTCTGTATGTATGCTTTATACTGAATATTAAAGATTGCTGTTTTTATATTTTCACTTCATTATGGTTCATGAGGAGTGCCTGCCTTTTCCCCTTTTCTTTTCTCTATTGATGCGGTCTGATCCACCACTTTGGCTACGGCACTCTGGATGACAAGGCTATACCTTCTGCCTCTTGACACTTCCGGTTCGTATAGTAACACGCTGAGAGCTGCGGCATCACCCACTACATAAATATATATTTGTTTAAAAAAACATCTGATATGTAGTAATACATAATTATGAATAAAGAGAACATATACCATTATGTTAAGAACATTTGAATATGAAATATTCATATTTTCATGTTTTGTTAGCGCAATTACGAAAATGTGATGGTATTTGCGTGATAGTCAGAGTTAGGTTCTTTTCCCACTTTTTTTTCTCCATTGACTTCAATGGGCATGCACACGAGATATTTGATATTCAGATTTTTGCGCTAGTCAGGTTACCACTTGCACAAAATACGTTTTTTTTAAACTTGTAATAGGAACGCAACCCGACTAGTGCAAAAATCTTACCTCTAGTGGAGTTTTCGCAATCGCGAAAATGCAATATACCGCGGCACTTGTAATCTAGTCCAGTATGTTTGTACTAGAATATCCCTTTAAATAAAAATGTAGAAGCATGTGACTGCATATGCCCCACCCTACATTTGACACATTTAAAGGGACAGTCTACAACAACTTTCTAACTTACTTTTATCATCAAATTTGCTTTGTTTTCTTTGTATTCTTTGTTGAAAGCTAAACATAGGTAGGCTCAAACTGATTTCTAAGCCGTTGAAATCGCCTGTTATCTCAGTTCATTTTGACAGCTTTTCACAGTTCCATATAGATAACATTGTGCTCACTCATGTGGAGTTATTTATGATCATCGCTGATTGGCTGACATTTAAGTCTGTCAAAAGAGCTCAGATAAGGGGGCAGTCTGCAGAGACTTAGATACAAGGTAATCACAGAGGTAGACAGTATATTAATATAACTGTGTTGGTTATGCAAAACTGGGGAATTTGTAATAAAGGGATTATCTATGTTTTTAATCAATAAAAATATGGAGTAGACTGTCCTTTTAATAATCAGTGCTGATCATTTTAGATTAAATTAATTTTACATCAAATAAAATAAAATATTTCTAACATAAGTATATTCAGAAAAACACATTGCTACATATCCTATGATACAATAAACTCACTTTATCTAGAATAAAAGGATCCCTATGGCATCCAATGTATCTGCATTTATTCTTCTCTATTACCACTTGTAAGCAATCCAGGCTTTCCAACAGGCTTAAATCTTAAAACCCCATTTCTTGAACATATAAACAATCCACTTATTCTCATAATCCCACAAAAAAAATGGCATCCTAAGTAGAATTAGAAGATGGCAAAACATAATGAAATATTATTTATAACATGACTTCCTTATACAAAAATGGCCTATTTCTCTAACTGTAGCAAACATAGACAAAACTTAATTTGGCCACTTGCAGTGTCTGTTCCTTTGACTTTCCAGTTAGACTTATTTTATCTATCTGCAGAAGTAGTTCAGATGTATAGGTTGCTTATTTTTGTGAATGATAATGAGATTTGGGCATTACTTTTTCCTATGAACTTGTGCTTTTGTTTGCAACAACAGTTGTAAATATCATACAAGGTGGATCAGGTCTGACAGACCTCGCTGAATACGGCGAGCAATACGCTCGCCATATTCAGCATTGCACCAGCAGCTCACAACGTCGCCCCCTGCAGACTTGCGGCCAATGGGCCGCCAGCAGGGGGGGTGTCAATCAACCCGATCGTACTCGATCGGGTTGATTTCCGGCGATGTCTGTCCGCCTGCTCTGAGCATGAGGTTATGTGCCTGATTTTAAAATCTGATCAGGGAGGGTTGCAACTCAGCTGCTTTCCGTAGCAAAATGAATGTAATATAGATGAATATAGAACTAAAGTTCAAGCTTTAATTGTAGGAATTTTTAAATTCAGAGGTTTAATTTTCTGTGGTTAATTACAAAACTAATTATTCAAATTGATAAAATGTTAATCTGCAGGATAAAATATTTTCAAAAAGTACAAATGTAAAATGACATCATAATAATGACACCTTAATTTTTTCATTTAAATATTTAACATGCACTAAAATCTATCTAATCTCTTAGGGCCAGATTACAAGTGGATCTCTATTGGAATGTCCCTGTTCGAGCGTTAACTGCGCTAGAAGTAAGCTTTTTGCGTGCGTCGTGTTGCACTTGTATTAAAAGTTGAAAGTAAAAAGTTATCACTTGCTTTAACCCGACACGCGTAAAAAGACGAATTTAGGATATTGTGCGCGCGATAACCGATTCCCCCATAGAATTTAATGGTGCAAACACAATTGCATATTCTCAAGTGCGCTAACTGGATAAGAAAATATGAATATTTTACATTCTAATGTTCTTCACATAGCAGAATATGTTCTATTTATTCATACATACACATTTCTACATTTATCTGATGGTATTATGGTACACTATATCTCTATATCTATATATATATATATATATATATATATATATATATATATATATATATATATATATATATATATATATATATATACTGTATATATATATATATATATATATATATATATATATATAGAGAGAGAGAGAGAGAGAGAGAGAGATAGGTATAGCTATATATAGATATATTTAGGAATATCTATTTAATATTTTATATCTAATTGAAAATACTTAGAACATATTCTGCTATGTGCAGAACATTGGGATGTAAAATATTTACAGTAAATACACAGTATAACACTTTATTAAATATGCATATTGCATAAATATGTTTTTACATGTTTTCATCTACTTGCCTGAAAAGGGCTCCAATGCACTTATATATGTGTCTATATATGTATACATATGTATTTATGTTTATATGTGTATATATGTCTGTAAATACATACATAAATATTTAAATACATCTGTACAGAGTTATAAACATATTATTTACATACATATACATATTTAGACATGTGTATTTATGTATCTTTATGTTAAAGACCTTAGCCTGTCTTTGTTTTAACACCTGCAACCTCATATCTTTAAGCCCTTATAACCTTTTTGTGTATTTTTTTTAGATAATTTTTATTAGATAGAGTTATGAATATAACTGTACTTTGTAATGTATTTTTGATGTGTCTTTTCCTAACTGTTAGCGTGCCACTCGTAATCAGGACCTTTATTTGTATACAGGACTCATCTTCTCTGTTCAGAGCACAATACTAGATAACTTTAACTTAAAGGGACAGGAAACCCCAACATTGTATTTAATGATTTGGATAGAACATAAAATTTTAAACAACTTTCCAATTTACTTCTATTATCAAAATGTCTTCATTATCTTGTTATCCTTTACTGAAGGAACAGCACTGCACTACTGGCAGCTAGATGAACACATCTAGTTAGCCAATCACAAGAGTCAAATGTGTGCAGACACAAATCAGCAGTTAGCTCCCACTAGTGTATGATATGTGCGTATTCTTTTTCAACAAGGGATACCAAGAGAATGAAGCACATTTGAAAATAGAAATGAATTTAAAAGTGTCTTAAAATTAAATACTCTATCTCTTTAATATAATGGGCATTTTAATAACACAATAAAACAATGAGGAAATACACTCATAGTAAATAGCACTGCATGACTCTATGGTTATCATATCCTTCACACATGAATGTGGGCAGCCAGTATTATTATAACATTAATCTTTTGTTGAAAGGTAAAGTATCAAGCATGTGACACTGTGAAACAGAGTAATACATTTCACAACATTTTGCAGTTATATACTGACCATACATTGTGGACAAGCATAATAATGTATCTGACACTCTGTGGAACAACTTGAGTTCATGAAACTGAATGAATAAAGGATCTCATAGTTCAAATATTATGGCAGAATTAAAGGGACAAAATTAGATAGGTAAATTTCAGCCACAAGCCTTGCAGACCCCATGCAGAATAAATCTGACATTTGGCAAGGTTGTGCGTCTGTCACTCCTGATTGACTGCTTGAGAGCTACAAGGCTAGTATACAGCAACTAGAACATTTACCTATATGTTTAACCTGTTTGTGTGGTTTAAACACATAGCTCAGTAATGCTCTAAGAAATTAGAGAATGTATTTTTTGCATAAAAATATTCCTTTAACTATATTATTGTAAACAAAGTGTGTGGGGTTCTCTTTCACACTTCCTGACTTTTCTTTGTCACTGATAAACAAGACTCATTCTTTATTTCAGTCAATCCCACATCAATATGTATAATGCTCAAATAGTCAGGCAACCTTGCAACCATATGATTTGCTTGCTGATCTTCACCATCAGAGGATAGGGTTAAATTCCATAAATTGCGCACAGAAGATGAGAGCTGAGCTGGTGTCCCTGTGAAGTGTTTGACGGCCGGCCAGACAGAGGCTCATTTCTCCTGGGGAGAGGGCGTTCCGAGGACTCACGATTCCCCTTCTATTTTTGGGGTCGACAAATCAACAAGCAACAGGTGCTGCCTTTAAAAGCAGTCATCAGAGCAGTATTGGTTACCCCTTCCAAGGGCATCAGAGTTTCCGCGTGTGTCACACAAACCTAATGTGTGAATCCTGAGGCCCTACAGGCTTTTGACAGCTATGATCTGCAGCAGAAACCTTATCCCTGCTTGACAAGTCTTCTGTTGCAATGCAACAAAAACCCTTTCACTGCTAAATGAGTCTGCTATAGCTCATTAGAATACAGTATTGACCATTATATGAACTCACATGTTGTTTAATATACAGTTATTTTATAGTAACATTTGTTTTTTGAATGCGATATTTGTGATTTAAAATTAAAAAAAAGTATTCTCATATTTTTGCCCCAAGAAAAGCCAAATCAAATTAATCTCAATTATATTATGTTAGTATTTATAAGGAATACAGCCAATATGTACCTAGAGAAACTTATAGGCCTAGATTGACTAAATCATAGTGATGTTCAAGAGAGATGCCTTTTTCTGTATTCACTTGAAACATCTAGCTTATATTAAATTTGCTGCAGCCTCTCCAAAGCCAGGTCAGAAGGATCAGCGGCAAGATTAACAAGAGTCATTAAAGGGGCTTCCGGTGGGTGGAGCAACGGGATAGCAGTATGGAGCTCCGTATCCCTCGCACTAATAATGGCTGCATATCACCGTTTTAAGGCTCCCACAGGCCATCCTTGCAGAACTGAGCCTCAGTGGAACAAAGGGGCAAAGAATCTTTGCGGCCAATGATCTGTGAAGAGTACAACACTGCCCTTACCACGGAAGCATAAAGAAGATGCCAGAAACGCAAACGCTCACACTGCCAAAGTTAAGTGGAAACTGGAAGGCTGGGCGAAGAAGCAGTCACTAATGACCATCAGAAATACAACACGGCTGAAATACCCTGACATGCGAGTGGTGATATATTCCATCATTCCTCATTTGCATGAGCACACGCCCTGAAAGAAAAATAGGCCTCCAAGAATCCCCCACACAGCAAACAAATTAACTCACTTTCATGGCATTCAGAATACTTGTGAACAAAAAAACACATGACACAGGTAGTCTCCAGGCACTCTCTGACGAATCATTAACACTCTGAGATTTATAGAATATTGCTACACAGGGATCTCAGCCACATGGGACTCACGCCATAATTATGTTACCAGGCTGTGAGGGAACGTTGTGGAAATATCTCCTCACCCTAAAATGGAGATGGAATTTGCTAAGAGCTATAAGAGACTTATGTACATGACACCCTAAGACAGCAGCCTACTCGTGCCCTAACTAGCCACAATACATATATATCTATGCTTTACTCCCGTTTCACACATGGTGGTGATTTGATTCAACACCCCAAATCTGAGTCCATGGGGCCGATTTATCATCGGTCTGTCTGACATGATCTGCTCAGCGGATCATGTCCGACAAACATTGCTGAATGCCGACAGCATACGCTGTCGGCATTTAACATTGCACAAGCAGTTCTGGTGAACTGCTTGTGCAATACCGCCCTCTGCAGATTTGCGACCACTAGCAGGGGGTGTCAATCAAACCAATCGTATAGGATCGGGCAGACTGCAGACCACAGCCTCAGAGGAGGCGTATGAGTTAAGGAGCAGTGGTCTTAAGACCTCTGCTTTTTAACTCCTGTTTCTGGCGAGCCTGCAGGCTCGCACGGAAACAGCTGCATTGGGGCCAATTCGGGCAATGATAAATCTACCACTATAACTCATCCCTTGATAGGGTTCAGTGGGTCTGAATAGTACTGTATGCAGAAATATTACACCAGCTGCACCAAGAAGGCCAGAATTGTTGCGAATAAACAAAAACAAGTGGGGGGAAAGTTGTTTGTACACCCTATGAGACCAAGAGAGCAAGAGGAGTAGCAATACTATTTAAGAAGAACCTTCCTTACCGCATTATTAAAACCAAAATTGACCTATTAGGGAGATATATACTAATCCACCTAGACATACAAAATATAATCTTTACACTGACAGGAGAGTATGGTCCACAAACCCAGAAGAAAGAATTCAGGTATACCTTGCAATCCCAATTACTTCATTTCACGTCCTCCCTGATAATTGTAG
Source organism: Bombina bombina (assembly GCF_027579735.1). NCBI lineage: Eukaryota > Metazoa > Chordata > Amphibia > Anura > Bombinatoridae > Bombina > Bombina bombina. Next base: position 968,534,688 of record NC_069501.1, on the reverse strand, counting down.
GGGGTGATTTTAACATTGCACCACAGACACCCACAGACAGATTTTGGAATCCAGCAGTATCAGGTGTAAAACCCCAAACCTACCTACATTGACATTAAGAAAAAACACAAAGAGAAACATGACCTTCTGTTAAAACAATCGCTGAATGCGAGAAACAAATATTGTAGACAACCAAATGTAGTAAATAAAATTAAATACACAGACGTTAAAACACAAAGAGACAATTACCTGCATCAACAAGCAAATTATGCCCACTCTAAGACCATGGCTAGATTCTATAGATTTGGGAATAGGACAGGAAAACTACTGGCAAACATCACTAGGTTAACTACAAAAAAAGCCCTATATTGGTAATTTGTAAGGGTCCAATTACACTCAGTAAGGAAATAGACGTCCAACAGACGTTTGTAGATTTCTTTAAAAAACTATATGGTTGGGGAAGAGTTTTGACTCCATTTTAGGAAACTATTAACCTACATAAGATAGGAGAGGAAAATCTCACTACCCTTAATCAGAAAGTGACTCCGCTAGAAGTAAAAGAGGTTATTAAATTGATTCCGCTAGCTAAAACACCTGGACCTGATGGTATTCCGGTAGAATTCTACAAGATTAGGAGTTTAGAAATAAGCTCCTCTCTGGCAAACCTGTATAATGAATAAGTGAGAGAAAGCGAGGGATAGTTGTACCTTGTTTAAGTAATAATTCTAGGGGTTAACTATCAGTGCTTATATTTGCTTACCCTACAATTTATAGGGTCTTAGGCAATAATATACAGATTTATGTACAAATTGCAAATAGAATTGCAAAAAAAGGAGCAGATTGCCAGGCTCTAATAGTTAATATGTAACAAGGTATAAATCAATAAAAAATGATCTTTCAATTTTACATACATTCACACAAGATAGCTTTATTGGGAAAATAATAAATAAAGTCCAACCAGACTGTATATACACACTGTTAAAAGTAGCTTGAACTCAGTATTATAATCAGTGAATTATAGTGACAGTTTTGGTCAGTCAAAATAACAGTATATATTTTGATTACTGTCGTGTCACAATATAACATAACCCTTTCATAAGGTATTGCAACTTTAAATTGTACCAGATAGTTTAATTATCAGCTTACCGCTAGGTATTATAACCTGTGATATCTAAGTGATATCTCTGTTTAGGTGTATTTCATATACAGTAGATACATATATAAGTATGTTAAAGATACATTTTCTGCTAGAGATAATGACTTGTATCTAATAGCTGGTATATCCTTAATTCATGTACTGCTATCGCTTAAACATGAAATGGAGAATGCTATACTGAGAAATGCTAGACTGAAAAAAGTCCCTTCTATAGCGATGGCTTCAATAAAAGTTATACTGACTGCAAGGTTTAACCGGAATCAACATGCTACGTATGTAAGATACTGAGTAAGCGATTAAAAAAGAAGAGGTACTATGACCTCGTGGTAGTGCCCCTGATGCGCGTTTCAAATAACGCTTCCTCAGAAACACGTGTCAGGGCACTACCACAAGGTCATAGTGCCTTTTCTCTTTTTAATCGCTTACCTAGTATCTTACATAGCATGTTGATTCCGGTTAAACCTTGCAGTCAGTATAACCAAATTACTGGCAAACAGACTATCCCTCCTACTACCAAATATTATTCACACAAATCAGACAGGATTTGTCAAAGGAAGGTCCTCTGTTCTTAACATACAAAAGGGTTTAAACAGTCCTACAGTATTATTGTCAGATATCTAATTCTATACACAGGAGCACACAGGGAGAGGCTGCTCTGCTTCTTGTGGACGCAGAAAAAGCTTCTGGTGAACTGCTTGTGCAATGCCGCCTCCTGCAGATTCGCGGCCAATTAGCCTCTAACAGGGTGTGACAATCAACCTGATTGTATAGGATCGGGCTGATTGCTTTTTGCCACCTCAGAGGCGGCGGACCAGTTAAGGAGCAGCGGTCTTAAGACTGCTGCTTCTTAACTGCTGTTTCTGGCAAGCCTGAAGGCCCCCGCTGCATTAGAGACGATTGACCGCTTTGTAAATCGGCCCCTAGGTATCCACACTGTAGGTCAGAAACTAACGGAAAATGGAAAACATATGTTACCATTTAGATACTTATACAACACATACGACCTTCCGCCAACACATCAATTTGCTTACCTGCAGGCAAGACACTACCTTAATAGCATATTGACAACATACGATGCCTCAAAGACACTCAAGCCACTAAAATACTGGATTGGGTTAAAGGGACAGTCTACACCAACATTTTTCTTGTTTAAAAAGATAGATAATCCCTTTATTATCCATTCCCCATTTTTGCATATCAGACACAGATATATTAATATACATTTTACCTCTGTGATTACCTTGTATCTAAGCCTTTGCAGACAGCCTCCTTATCTAAGTGCCTTTGACAGACATGCAGTGTAGTCAATCGGTGAAGACTCCTAAATAACTTCACGGGAGTGAGCGCAATGTTATCTATATGACACATGTGAACTAGCACAGTCTAACTGTGAAAAACTTTCAAAATGCTCTGAGTTAGGAGACGGTTTTCAACTGTTTAGAAATCAGTTTGAGCCTAGCTAGGTTTAGCTTTTCAAAAATACCACCAAAGGAACAAAGCAAATTTGATGATAAAAGTAAATTGGAAAGTTGTTTAAAATTGCGTGCCCTATCTGAATCATGAAAGTTTAGTTTTGACTTTACTGTCCCTTTAAGGGGGGCATAACATCAGTTTCACCCATCTACTCCCTTCTCTTGGCCAAAAAAAATTGGGTTTCATATCCCTTTAAAATTAAATGGATAAAATCTTTTTGAAAAATGTCCAATAAACTAGAAGAAATAGAAGGTGGGCTACAATATGAAAAGCAAGATTTAAGATCCTTTGTCTGCTAAAGCAATTTGTAACTGTTTACACTCATTACAGTTAAATGTAAAAAACATAATTGCAATGCTTTTTCTTTAAACACAAATCATAACGTGTTTTCTCAGCAGTCCAAGCACTTTTTTTTAGCTAATAACTTTAGTTTGCAAAAGTACACAAGAGTAGAAAAAATCCACCATACATAATAGCATTTTCTATTGTGTACATGGAAATCATTAGCAAGGGGGTCATTATTTCCTAAATATATTGATCACACACTTTTATGGTTCCATAACAATATTAGATAAATTTAAAAATAACCAAAAATTCAGATTTCCTATTTTGACACTGAACCCCTGACCATAGTAAAATGTAATTTAACTAAATAAATAACCATAAAGTACTTTGAACAAAAATCATACTATACAGATTTTCACCATAGGTACATAGGACGATTTATTAATGGGCAGGTAGATATGATCTGCTGTAGCGGATCATGTCCGCCGTACATCAATAAATGCCGACAGCATATGCTGTCGGCATTTATCATTGCACAAGCATTTCTAGGGAAATGCTTGTGCAATGCCGCCCCTGCATATTCATGGCAAATCAGCCGCTAGCAGGGGGTGCCAATCAACCCGATTGTATCCGATCGGGCTGATTGCTGTACCCCGCATCAGAGGTGGCGGACGAGTTAAGGAACTGCGGTCTTAAGACCCCTGCTTCTTAAATCCTCTTTTTGGCGAGCCTGGAGGCTTGAGCAGAAACAGATGCATTGGCGGGTTGATAAATCGACCCCCTAGTCTCTGAAAAAATACAAGTTTTAGTGGGGGGGGAGGTGCTGCTCAAAAATACAACTATACCAAAGAAAAAAGGAAATTCACCTTTAAAGCAATTGCTTAGGGGCCTATTTATTAAAGCATCAACTGAAAATATGCTGGAATTCCGCATCGTAATTGTCGCGAGATTGATTCGCCATAGTAATCAAAGCGTCAAGATCGGCAAATGTTGAAATTTGTGACGTAAAATACGATCCCGCAATCTCAATCCAACACTGATCAATGCGAGTTGAAAACCGTGGTATTCGAGCGGAATCGTGTTCATTCGCCCTCCTAATCGACACTACTTGAAGCTCTCATGAAGTTATCAAAAATTATACAGTTACGCTCGTGTCTTTTCCGACTCAGCGTACCTAGTTTTCAATCCGCCACCCTTGAGGTTGCCGATGCCATAGAACTCAATGGGAGTCAGAAAACACAGAAAGCTTATGTTCGATGCTGTAAGAGAATGAATTATATTTCATAATAAAAGTAAAAACTTTATTAAAATTGTATACCCTTTCTAAATCAAACAATATTATTGCTCCACATTTGATGCACTAGTAGATATAGGGATAAAAATGAAAAATACATTACTACTTATGGATTATGCTACTACAACTTTGTCTCTCATTACAAAGCAAGGGGACAATATTATTTCTACATATTTGGTGCAAAGTTTTGCCCCAAACTTGTTGCACTAATAGATATAAAGATAAAAATGAAATAAATACACAACATAATATAGCTAACTTCCTTTCAAATTGTTGGAAAAATCTATGTGCACCATGTTTAAGCCATGTAATACAGGTCACTTTTCGCACCAATTATGACGCAAACTCCTAAATAACCCACACACTAGTTGAATTTTTCCACCACTTTTGATTGGAATATGCAAATCACATGGTTTATGACATCAGCCAATCTGATTCAAATACACATTATAAACTATCACTAATGAATCAAATTGCTCGATACTTGTGTCATTGATCACTCATCAGAACTTGTAAGTGCCATTTGTTACATTGTGCATTATACTTTGAAAGTATGTACTGTATATGTGAAATTAGTATTAAAGATAAACATTGATGCTGACATTAGGACACACAGTGTAATATTTAAGACAAGGTTTTTAAAATTCGAATTGATGTTTGATTCAATAGAATCTTAAGCTGATAGCTCAAAGGGATAGCCCACCTCACTTTAAACTGTCATGAATCAGATACAGCAGAAATTAAGTCAGTGTATTTCTTCCTTCTCTTGAATTTATTTTTTAGTAAGAAATGTCATTTTATATGTCAGCCCATTTTATAACACCTGTGAAGGGGTGGTTTTTAAAAATAGATTGCAATCAGGAGGGGTTAGACAGGTGCAGAGAGAAACCTGGCCCAGCTCTTAAAGGGACAGGAAATCCCAAAATATTTTTTCATGATTTGGATAGAACATACAATTTTCAACAACTTTACAATTTACTTCTATTATCAAATTTGCTTCATTCTCTTGTTATCTTTTGCTGAAGAAACAGCATTGCACTACTTGCAGCTAGCTGAACACATCTATTTAGCCAATCACAAGAGACAAATGTGTGCAGGCACCAATTAGCAGCTAGCTCCCACTAATGTAGGATATGTGTGTATTCTTTTCCAACAAGGGATACCAAGAGAACAAAGCACATTTGAAACTAAAATTGAACTTGAAAGTGTTTTAAAATTACATGCTCTGAGGCCCATTTATCAAGCTCCCCCCACTGTGAAATAATAAAAAAAAATAAAAAGTAAAATATAGCCTGCAAGGATACCCAAAACCAAATGGAACAGATATTGTAAAAAAAAAATATATATAAATTAGTAACAATTAAATTACGGAGGTAAGTAGCTAGGTCAGAGGCCCATTGTAATGCATTTACCGGGCTTAAAGTAATGGTAAAGTATGATGCTATGTACAGTCTGATCGAATAATATGCCACATATATATATATTTTTTTTAATTATCCGTGTAATTTGTTACAAGAATAATTAAAATATATTGCTTGTTTGTATTATGTACTATATGTAGCAAAGTCCCAAAACCCCCACACCTCCCGCAATAATGTTTTTCTGATAGTGACATTTTGCATTGCACCCAATCAGAAAGTATGTTGCATGGCTTGCTATTCTATATGTCAGTGGTCTCAAAGTACTGGCCCTGGGGCCACATGCGGCCCTTAAGATAGTTTAATCTGGCCCCATCATTTTTTTAGTGTTCCAAGAGATGTAACAAGTTGATGTTCTATATAGTCACCGACAAGATAAAAGTGTAGACTCCCATTATGCACTGCTTGGATAAATGTCACTTTTTATTCAGTTCCAGAATGATCACTTCACTTGATAAAGATAAATATACACTGTGTATGTCTATTGTGGACTACAACTCCTACCATGCACTACTATTTGGGTAAATGTCACTTCCAGTTTCTAGTATATCCAATTCCAGAGCACTCACTCTGTTCATTTGGCCCCCATGGGAGAAGAACACTTGGCCAGTGGCCCCCGGATATAATGAGATTGATACCCCTTCTCTATGTGCTGTCTCTCTGTAAACAGTTAAAAGTAAGCGCAGTACAGTCCCAAAGAGAGTCCCAAGACATAGTAGTAAACAGTGAATTGAACTCTGTTCTGATTCACTGTTCACCTCTAATAATACCAGCATTTGCTTACAGACTACTCCCTGTGCTGTTCTCCTCTCAGGAACATGCATTTACATCTAGAGCGGGTGGGACCACTCTATACGTCCCTACACTACAGAAAAGAAAATTCAAGGAGGAGGAGCAAGGACACACAAGGGCAAAAGTACAACATTTAGTTTTTATGACATATTGTCATATTTTATTATAATAAATACAGCTTTAAGAAATGATTAATTTACCATCACTTTAATTTATTCTCTCAGTATGTGTAACTATCACAATTATTTTATCAAAAAGCTTAAGGGCACAATGCCCATCAAGGAGAAAATACCATAAGCTGAATCCATAAAGAAATAAACCCATATAGGTCCTTACAGGTAAATTCCAGACATGTTTTGCTTACTGCTTTCTCAAAGACATATGACCACTCCTCATCTGGCTCCTTAAACCATGTATTCAGTCAATCAGGTTAAAGTTCAAAAAGACACCCTCTAATTCTCATCTAAGTATGTAAACATTATTTACATACACCTATGTCATTGTTAATCTTGTAATGAGCACATAAATAATTATATAAAATCCATCATTCGATTAGTGGTATCCAATACCAAACAGATATCTGCTATTTTACCTACATATAATCTGTACTGAAACATCATCAGCTTTTTTTTATTTTAAATTTTTATTGAGGTTGAAAGTAAAGCAGTACAAAGTTACCCATATAGAGGCCCTCAACCAGTGAGAGCAAGTTATAGTAGTTTGCAATATTGGTATGAGATATAGCATTATAAATGACAGTATTATAAAGCATGGGCTATAATATACAATGTGATAGATAGAATTATCTATTATATACACAAGGTGTCATAGGTTATTCCAGTATTGTAATGCTGCCTATGTGGTTAATGAAAACATAAAACAAAACTCAATTTTTCTGTTTAGGACTAGGTGGTGCCCCCTATAAGGATATTGACAGTAAATGTGGTTTGGATTCCTCTTATTGTAAGCAGTGACCTCTCTTGGACCACCAAGAATATAATTCAAGCTAGAATGGGGAAACTTTATTATTATTTTTTTGGAGGGGGGACTATTACTATTATTATAGATATAACTTACAGTTTTTGGCTGATTTGAACAGCCAAGAGAATTTCAAAAGCTCTTATCCTTTTGGCTGATTTGAATTTCCAAAATCAAATCAGCCAATAGGAATGCAAGTGATGCCATCTTGAATCGCGTACCTTACATTGAAGATTCAGTTTATGGCGGTGACCGTATGAAGAGGATGCTCCGCGCCGGATGTCTTCAGGATGGACCCGCTCAGCCCCGCCGGGATGAAGATAGAAGATGCCACCTGGATGAAGATAGAAGAGGCTGCCTGGATGAAGACTTCTCGCCGCCTGGATGAGGACTTCACCGCCTGGATGAAAATAGAAGAGGCCGCTTGGATGAAGACTTAATCGCCGCATGGATGAGGGCTTTGCCGCCTAAATGAAGATCATTCATGCAGGACTTCAAAAACTGTAAGTGGATCTTCGGGGGTTAGTGATAGGTTTTTTTTAAGGGTTTTTGGGTGGGTTGTTTTTTTTAGTTTAGGGTTTGGTCTATTCCCTTAAAAGGTATGCTATTTACTAACTAGTCTACCTAGTTAAAATAAATACAAATTTACCTGTGAAATAAAAATAAAACCTAAGCTAGCTATAATATAACTATTAGTAGCTAGCTTAGGTTTTATTTCACAGGTAAGCATTTAGTTTTAAATAGGAATTATTTAGTTAATAATTGTAAGTTTAATTTAGCTCTATTTTAATTATGTTAAAGTTAGGGGGTGTTAGGGTTAGGTTTAGGGTTATGGTTAGGGTTACGTTAGGGTTAGGTTTAGGGGTCAATATATAGTTTAATTTAGGTTGTTGAGATGTGGGGGGCTGGTGGTTTAGGGGTTAATAGATTTATTTAGTGGTAGTGATGTGGGAGGCCAGAGGTTTAGGGGTTAATAGCTTTATTTAGTTGTGGCGGAATAGGGGTTAATAGATTTATTATAGTGTGGGGTGCAGGGGAATAGGGGTTAATAACTTTAGTATAGTGTCGGCGATAACGGGAGTGGCAGATTAGGGGTTAATAGATTTATTTATGTGAAGTCGATATCGGGTGTGGAAGATTAGGGGTTAATAACATTATGTAGGTGTCGGCGATGTCGGGGGCAGCAGATTAGAGGTGTTTAGATTTGGAGTTTATGTTAGGGTGTTAGGTTTAAACATAAATTTATTTTTCCACATAGACATCAATGGGGCTGCGTTACGGAGCTTTCCATTCCGTGTTTCAGGTGTTATGTTTTTTTTCTGGCACCTTCTCCCCATTGATGTCTATGGGGAAAGTGTGCACGAGCATGTCAAAACAGCGCTTGTATTGTGTGCGGTATGGAGCTTAAAAACACCATATTGCACGCACAAGCCAGCTGTTTAAAAACTTGTAATGGCTGCATTATAGAGGGTTAATTAACACAACTTTTGTTGCGTTCGTTAATTTCCCTATAGCATGCATAACTCTAGCTGTTAGTAAACTATACATGGGGTGGGGAGGCGGAGTTATCAATGTGAAGTCAGGGATATTTCAAAATAGTAAAAAGGTAAATACACAGAACAATATTTTAATTGCGCAAGGGTAATAATAATAATATTAGTATTCTCCTCTTGTATCGAGAACTCAGACAGCAATCATCTCTTTGTATTCAGCTAGGAGCTAGCTCTAGGTCCCCGAGTGCACATCAAAGCAAATAGGAGTTAGAAAATAAATATTTGAGGGCTATTGAAAGTAACATAATGCCAACACATGAGTTAGGTAGTTCCATTAGAACAAGGGTTCTCCTCTACCATATTAAACAGACCAATGTTAACTTACATGGAAGTTAGGAGGGTCACTTAACATTCGGCTAGATTACAAGTTTTTGTCGGCAAGGTTTGCGGTGCTAACGAGCATTTTTATCTCACCACTCACTTAAGACAACGCTGGTATTACAGGTTTTTACAAACCCGGCGTTAGCCACAGAAAAGTGAGCGTAGAGCAAAATTTAGCTCCACATCTCACCTCAATACCAGCGCTGCTTACGGTAAGCGGTAAGCTGGCTAAACGTGCTCATGCACGATTTCCCCATAGGGATCAATGGGGCTGAGCCAGCTGAAAAGAAACCTAACATCTGCAAAAAAGCAGCGTTCAGCTCCTAACGCAGCCCCATTGATTCCTAAGGGTAAATACTTTTTATGTCTACACCTAACACCCTAACATGAACCCCGAGTCTAAACACCCCTAATAGTACACTTATTGACCCCTAATCTGCCGCCCCCGACATCGCCGACACCTACATTATATTATTAACCCCTAATCTGCTGCTCCGGACACCGCCACCACCTACATTATACTTATGAACCCCTAATCTGCTGCCCCCAACATCGCCGAACCCTACATTATATTTATTAACCCCTAATCTGCCACCCCCAACGTCGCCGCAACCTAACTACACTTATTAACCCCTAATCTGCCGCCCCCAACGTCGCTGCCACTATAATAAAGTTATTAACCCCTAAACCTAAGTCTAACCCTAACACCCCCTAACCTAAATATAATTTAAATAAATCTAAATAAAATAACTACAATTAACTAAATTATTCCTATTTAAAACTAAATACTTACCTATAAAATAAACCCTAAGCTAGCTACAATATAACTAATAGTTACATTGTAGCTATTTTAGGGTTTATTTTTAATTTACAGGCAACTTTGTATTTATTTTAATACAATTTTATACAATTTTATACAATCAGCCAATAGGATTGAGCTCGCATTCTATTGGCTGTTCCAATCAGCCAATAGAATGCAAGCTCAATCCTATTGGCTGATTGGATCAGCCAATAGGATTGAACTTCAATCCTATTGGCTGATTGTATCAGCCAATAGGATTTTTTCTACCTTAATTCCGATTGGCTGAATTCTATCAGCCAATAGGAATTCAAGGGACGCCATCTTGGATGATGTCACTTAAAGGTACCTTCATTCTCCAGTTGGATGTCGTTGGAAGAGGATGCTCCTCGTCGGCTGGCTTGAAGATGGACCCGCTCCGCTCCAGATGGATAAAGATAGAAGATGCCGTCTGGATGAAGACTTCTGCCCATCTGGAGGTCCTCTTCTGCCCAGATCGGATGAAGACTTCTGGCCGTCTGGAGGATCACTTCTGCCCGGTTGGGTGAAGACGTCTCAAGGTAGGGTGATCTTCAAGGGGTTAGTGTTAGGTTTTATTAAGGGGGGATTGGGTGGGTTTTAGAGTAGGGTTGGGTGTGTGGGTGGTGGGTTTTAATGTTGGGGGTATTATATTTTTTTTTACAGGTGAAAGAGCTGATTACTTTGGGGCAATGCCCCGCAAAAGGCCCTTTTAAGGGCTATTTGTAATTTAGTGTAGGGTAGGGATTTTTTATTATTTTGGGGGGCTTTTTTATTTTATTAGGGGGATTAGATTAGGTGTAATTAGTTTAAAATTCTTGTAATTATTTTATTATTTTCTGTAATTTAGTGTTTGTTTTTTTTCGTACTTTAGTTTATTTAATTTAATTGTAATTAATTGTAGTTAGTTTAGGTAATTAATTTAATTATAGTGTAGTGTTAGGTGTAATTGTAACTTAGGTTAGGGTTTATTTTACAGGTAATTTTGTATTTATTTTAGCTAGGTAGTTATTAAATAGTTAATAACTATTTAATAACTATTGTACCTAGTTAAAATAAATACAAAGTTGCCTGTAAAATAAAAATAAACCCTAAAATAGCTACAATGTAACTATTAGTTATATTGTAGCTAGCTTAGGGTTTATTTTATAGGTAAGTATTTAGTTTTAAATAAGAATAATTTATTTAATTGTAGTAATTTTATTTCGTATATTTTAAATAATATTTAAGTTAGGGGGGTTAGGTTTAGGGTTAGACTTAGGTTTAGGGGTTATTACATTTAATATAGTGGTGGCGACGATGGGGGCGGCAGATTAGGGGTTAATAAGTGTAGTTAGGTTGCGGCAACATTGGGGGTGGCACATTAGGGGTTAATAAAATTTAACTAGTGTTTGCGAGGCAGGAGTGCGGCGGTTTAGGGGTTAATATATTTATTTAAGTGGCGGCGATGTCCGGTTGGCAGATTAGGGGTTAAAAACTTTAAGTGATTGCGATGTGGGGGGGCCTCGGTTTAGGGGTTAATAGGAAGTTTATGGGTGTTAGTGTACTTTATAGAACTTTAGTTAAGAGTTTTATGTCACAGCGTTAGCCCATAAAACTCTTAACTACTGACTTTTAAATGCGGTAACAGTCCTGACCGCAGAGGCTGTACCGCTCACTTTTTCCAAGACTCGTAATACCGGCGTTAGGCAAATCCCATTGAAAAGATAGGATACGCAATTGACGTAAGGTAATTTGCCGTATGCTCGAGTCGTGGAAAAAAAGTGAGTGGTACACCTGTACCTGCCAGTCTCGTAATACCAGCGGGCATTAAAAAGCAGCATTGGGACCCCTCAATGCTGCTTTTTAAGGCTAACGCAAGACTCGTAATCTAGGCGATTGGCATCATCACTTATAGTTATCTTCTAGGTATACAAAGTTACTGTTCAGAGTGAGATCCTTTGAAGTTATTAGAAGGTAAGGTTAACCGATAGCTGGGTTAGATTTAAATATCGCCTAATAACTTGTAGAAATTAAATCTGATAGGTTGAGATGATCTATATGTCACTGGTATATGATATCTAGGAGAGTGAACCTTGACTTGGCTAAGATATCACACTGCCCTGGCCGCTAACGGCCAGGGCAGTATATTTTGTATTCTCAAACTGTACTAGGCTATGGATATTGTCTTATGTCACTCACAGGAATAGAAATTTGGTTTGCTGCCTTGCTAATTTCCTTCTGAGTGTCTCCCCTGTGGGCACACAGTGAGCTGGACCACTGCTAATTGATCCAGCCTGCGCTATTTGCACCTTTGGGTGCTCCATCTTTGTGAGTATTACTCTACTTCACATTGTTTTACCACTGTGCAGACGTTACTAGGCGCCTCTGTGTCTCCTTCTTCCTAGATTCATCATCACCAGGGACTGACCATCCTTTTGACAGAGTGCTGCCTCCTATTGGATGTTGGACTATAAGGACTTTTTAATTGTCATACATATTTTGGGTTCTTGCTGCAGCCCGCTGTAATGTGGTATATGTGTTATACCTAATATTTGGGTTTGAGTGTATTTTATGATTTGGTTATAGGAAGCCCCCTTATGGGACTAGATGTTTTATATATTTCCCTTTTTCTTTTTATTTATAACCTGTCACTAAATGCCACCACTATACTAAAATGTTTAACCCCTATCCCGCCACTCCCGGACCCCGCCGCAAATTTAATAAAGTTATTAACCCCTATACCGCCGCTCCCGGACCCCGCTGCTACTTTAATAAAGTTATTAACCCCTATCCCGCCGCTCCTGGACCCCGCCACAACTTTAATAAAGTTATTAACCCCTATCCTGCCGCTCCTGGACCCCGCCGCCACTAAATAAATGTATTGACCCATACACCTCTGGCCTCCCACATCACTACCATTAAAGGGCCATGAAACCTCAAAAATAATGTTATATAATTCTGCACATAGTGCAGAATTATAAAACATTATATATCCTTATCTTTATAAAACCTAATATTCCCTTTGATTTTTTTTAAAAAAAGACTGTTTTTCAGACCCACTCTCTGTGCTCTTCTGAGCGGGTCTGTTTTTATCACAGAGCGCATCTGGCCAGCTGTCTAGTCACAGCCCGGCCCGACCGCGCCATTGTACTCAGTGCAGCTCGCTCCCGCTGTCAGACAGAGCAGGAGCGAGCTGCACTGAGTATAATGGCGTCATCGGGCCGGGCTGTGACTATGCAGCTGGCCCAATGCGGTGTGTGATAAAAACAGACCCGCTCAGCAGAGCACAGAGAGCGGGTCTGAAAAACAGTCATTTTTTAAAAAAATCAAAGGGAATATTAGGTTTTATAAAGATAAGGATATATAATGTTTTATAATTCTGCACTATGTGCAGAATTATATAACATTATTTTTGAGGTTTACTGACACTTTAACTAAACATAGTAACCCCTAAACTGCCAGGCCACCACATCGCCACAAACTAAATTAAGCTTTTAACCCCTAAACCTAACAAACTGCTAACTTTACATTAAAATTACAATATCTCTATCTTAAAGTAAATTTAAACTTACCGGTAGAATTAAAAGAAACTAATTCTAAACTATTAATTAACCTTCCCTAACTATTGTACTAAAATTACATTAAACTAGCAATTAAATTAACTATATTACATATTAAAAAACCCTAACCCTACTCAAATTATTTAAATCTACTATTAAAAATTACTAAATTACAAAAAAAAATAAACGCAAAGTTACAAAAGCAAACACTAACGGCTAGATTTAGAGTTTTGTCGGTAACGACCCGCGTAGCTAACGCTGGCTTTTTTCCCCCCGCACCTTTTAAATACTGCTGGTATTTAGAGTTCACAGAAGGGCTGCGTTAGGCTCCAAAAAGGGAGCGTAGAGCATAATTTACCGCCACTGCAACTCTCAATACCAGGGGTGCTTACAGACTCGGCCAGCTTCAAAAACGTGCTCATGCACGATTCCCCCATAGGAAACAATGGGGCAGTTTGAGCTGAAAAAAACCTAACACCTGGAAAAAAGCAGCGTTCAGCTCCTAACGTAGCCCCATTGTTTCCTATGGGGAAACAGTTTATAAGTCTGCACCTAACACCCTAACATGTACCCCGAGTCTAAACACCCCTAACCTTACACTTATTAACCCCTAATCTGCCGCCCCCGCTATCGCTGACACCTGCATTATACAATTAACCCCTAATCTGCCTCTCCGTACACCGCCGCAACCTACGTTATCCCTATGAACCCCTAATCTGCTGCCCCTAACACCGCCGACCCCTATATTATATTTATTAACCCCTAATCTGCCGCCCCCAACGTCGCCTCCACCTACCTACAATTATTAACCCCTAATCTGCCGACCGGACCTCACCGCTACTCTAATAAATGTATTAACCCCTAAAGCTAAGTCTAACCCTAACACCCCCCTAAGTTAAATATAATTTAAATCTAACTAAATAAATTAACTCTTATTAAATAAATTATTCCTATTTAAAGCTAAATACTTACCTGTAAAATAAATCCTAATATAGCTACAATATAAATTATAATTATATTGTAGCTATTTTAGGATTTATATTTATTTTACAGGCTACTTTGTATTTATTTTAACCAGGTACAATAGCTATTAAATAGTTAATAACTATTTAATAGTTACCTAGTTAAAATAATTACAAAATTACCTGTAAAATAAATCCTAACCTAAGTTACAATTAAACCTAACACTACACTATCAATAAATTAATTAAATAAAAAACCTACAAATAAATACAAATAAATAAACTAACTAAAGTACAAAAAATAAAAAAGAACTAAGTTACAAAAAATAAAAAAATATTTACAAACATTAGAAAAATATGACAACAATTTTAAGCTAATTACACCTACTCTAAGCCCCCTAATAAAATAACAAAGCCACCCAAAATAAAAAAATGCCCTACCCTATTCTAAAATAAAAATAGAAAAGCTCTTTTACCTTACCAGCCCTTAAAAGGGCCTTTTGCGGGGCATGCCCCAAAGAATTCTGCTCTTTTGCCTGTAAAAATAAAACATACAATACCCCCCAACATTACAACCCACCACCCACATACCCCTAATCTAACCCAAACCCCCCTTAAATAAACCTAACACTAAGCCCCTGAAGATCTTCCTACCTTATCTTCACCACGCCGGGTATCACCGATCGGTCCAGGCTCCGATGTCTTGATCCAAGCCCAAGCGGGGGCTGAAGATGTCCATCCTCCGGCTGAAGTCTTGATCCAAGCCCAAGCGGGGGCTGAAGACGTCCATCCTCCGGCTGAAGTCTTGATCCAAGCGGCGGCTGAAGAAGTCCATCATCGGACAGAAGTCTTCATCCTATCTGGGCAGAAGATGAGATCCGGACCGGTAGACATCTTCATCCAAGCGGCATCTTCTATCTTCTTCCATCCGACGACGAGCGGCTCCATCTTCAAGACCTCCGGCGCGGATCCATCCTCTTCTTCCGACGACTAGACGACGAATGAAGGTTCCTTTAAGGGACGTCATCCAAGATGGCGTCCCTCGAATTCCAATTGGCTGATAGGATTCTATCAGCCAATCGGAATTAAGGTAGAAAAAATCTGATTGGCTGATTGAATCAGCCAATCGGATTGAACTTGAATCTGATTGGCCGGAGGTCTTGAAGATGGAGCCGCTCGTCGTCGGATGGAAGAAGATAAAAGATGCCGCTTGGATGAAGATGTCTACCGGTCCGGATCTCCTCTTCTGCCCGGATAGGATGAAGACTTCTGCCCGATGATGGACTTCTTCAGCCGCCGCTTTGATCAAGACTTCAGCCGGAGGATGGACGTCTTCAGCCCCCGCTTGGGCTTGGATCAAGACTTCAGCTGGATGATGAAGATAAGGTAGGAAGATCTTCAGGGGCTTAGTGTTAGGTTTATTTAAGGGGGGTTTGGGTTAGATTAGGGGTATGTGGGTGGTGGGTTGTAACGTTGGGGGGGGTATTGTATGTTTTTTTTACAGGCAAAAGAGCAGAATTCTTTGGGGCATGCCCCGCAAAAGGCCCTTTTAAGGGCTGGTAATTTAAAAGAGCTTTTCTATTTTTATTTTAGAATAGGGTAGGGCATTTTTTTTATTTTGGGGGGCTTTGTTATTTTATTAGGGGGCTTAGAGTAGGTGTAATTAGCTTAAAATTGTTGTAATATTTTTCTAATGTTTGTAAATATTTTTTTAATTTTTTGTAACTTAGTATTTTTTTATTTTTTGTAACTTAGTTAGTTTATTTAATTGTATTTATTTGTAGGTATTGTATTTTATTAATTTATTGATAGTGTAGTGTTAGGTTTAATTGTAGATATTTGTAGGTATTTTATTTAATTAATTTATTGATAGTGTAGTGTTAGGTTTAATTGTAACTTAGGTTAGGATTTATTTTACAGGTAATTTTGTAATTATTTTAACTAGGTAGCTATTAAATAGTTATTAACTATTTAATAGCTATTGTACCTGGTTAAAATAAATACAAAGTTGCTTGTAAAATAAATTTTAATCCTAAAATAGCTACAATATAATTAAAATTTATATTGTAGCTATATTAGGATTTATTTTACAGGTAAGTATTTAGCTTTAAATAAAAATAATTTATTTAATAAGAGTTAATTTATTTCGTTAGATTTCAATTATATTTAACTTAGGGGGGTGTTAGGGTTAGGGTTAGACTTAGCTTTAGGGGTTAATACATTTATTAGAGTAGCGGTGAGGTCTGGTCGGCAGATTAGGGGTTAATAATAGTAGGTAGGTGGAGGCGACGTTGGGAGCGGCAGATTAGGGGTTAATAAATATAATATAGGGGTCGGCGGTGTTAGGGGCAGCAGATTAGGGGTACATAGGGATAACGTAGGTGGCGGCGGTGTGCGGTCGGCAGATTAGGGGTTAAAAAAATTTAATAGAGTGGCGGCGATGTGGGGGGACCTCGGTTTAGGGGTACATAGGTAGTTTATGGGTGTTAGTGTACTTTAGAGCACAGTAGTTAAGAACCGGCGTTAGCCCAGAAAGCTCTTAACTCCTGGCTTTTCTCTGCGGCTGGAGTTTTGTTGTTAGATTTCTAACGCTCACTTCAGCCAAGACTCTAAATACCAGCGTTAGAAAGATCCCATTGAAAAGATAGGATACGCAAATGGTGTAGGGGGATCTGCGGTATGGAAAAGTCGCGGCTGCAAAGTGAGCGTTAGACCATTTCCTGACTGACTCTAAATACCAGCGGTAGCCCAAAACCAGCGTTAGGAGCCTCTAACGCTGTTTTTGACGGCTAACGCCAAACTCTAAATCTAGGCGTATATTACGAAAAACAAAACAAAAACACAGTATCAAAAATAAAAACGAATTACACCTAATCTAATAGCCCTATCAAAATAAAAAAGCCCCCCCAAAATAAAAAACCCTAACCTACAATAAACTACCAATGGCCCTTAAAAGGTCCTTTTGCGGGGCATTGCCCCAAAGAAATCAGCTCTTTCACCTGAAAAAAAATTACAAACACCCCCCAACAGTAAAACCCACCACCCAACCAACCAACCCCCCAAATAAAAAGCCTACCTAAAAAAACCTAAGCTTCCCCATTGCCCTGAAAAGGGCATTTGTATGGGCATTTGCCCTTAAAAATGCATTTAGCTCTTTTACCTGCCCAGACCCTACTCTAAAAATAAAACCCACCCAAAAAAACCTTAAATAAAGCTAACATTAACCCCCAACGATCCACTTACAGTTTTTGAAGTTCTGTTTGAAGGATCCATCCAGCAGGCAAGAAGTCTTCATCCGGGCGGCAAGAAGTATTCGTCCCGGCAGCCTCTTTCATCTTCATCCATCCGGCGAAGAAGTCTTCATCCATGCGGCCTCTTCTATCTTCATCTATCTGGCACAAAGCGGGTCCATCCTGAAGACATCCGGCGCAGAGCTCCTCTTCAATACGGTCGCCACCGTAAACTGGAACTTGAATGCAAATGACGTCATCCAAGATGGCGTCCCTTGCATTCCTATTGGCTGAAAGGTTCCAATAGGTTAGTGTTAGGTTTATTTAAGGGTTTTCTGGGTGGGTTTTATTTTTAGAGTAGGGTCTGGGCAGGTAAAAGAGCTAAATGCCCTTTTAAGGGCAATGCCCATACAAATGCCCTTTTCAGGGCAATGGGGAGCTTAGGTTTTTTTAGATAGGCTTTTTATTTGGGGGGGTGGTTGGTTGGATGGTGGGTTTTACTGTTGGGGGTAGTTGGTATTTTTTTCAGATGAAAGACCTAATTTCTTTGGGGCAATGCCCCGCAAAAGGCCCTTTTATGGGCCATTGGTAGTTTATTGTAGGTTAGGTTTTTTTTTATTTTGGGGGGCTTTTTTATTTTTATAGGGGTATTAGATTAGGTGTAATTCATTTTTATTTTTGATAATGTGTTTTTTTCCCCATAATTAAGTGTGTTTTTTTTTTTTTGTAACTTAGCGTTTATTTTTTTTGTAATTTGGTAATTTTTAATAGTAGATTTAAATAATTGGAGTAGGGTTAGAGTTTTTTTTAATATGTAATAGAGTTAATTTAATTGCTAGTTTAATGTAATTTTAGTATAATAGGGTAGATTAATTAATAGTTTAGAATTAGTTTCTTTTAATTCTACCAGGTAGTTTAATTTTATTTTAAGATAGGGATGTTGTAATTTTAATGTAAAGTTAGCGGGTTGTTAGGTTTAGGGGTTAATAGCTTAATTTAGTTTATGGCGATGTGGGGGGCTGGCAGTTTAGGGGTTACTAGGTTTAGTTAATGGTAGTGATGTGGGAAGCCAGAGGTTTAGGGGTTAATACATTTATTTAGTGGCAGTAGGGTCTGGGAGCGGCGGGATAGGGGTTAATAACTTTATTTAGGTTGCGGCGATGTCGGGGCGGCAGATTAGTGGTGTTTAGACTCTGGACTTATGTTAGGGTGTTAGGTGTAAATGTTACTGGTTTTCTACTATATAAATCAATGGGATATATGGCAGCATCGAACATGAGCTTTTGCTGCTTTCAGACTCCCATTGATTCCTATGGCATCCGCGGCCTCCAGGGTGGCGGATTGAAAACCAGGTATACTGGGCCAGAATAGTCACGAGTGTACCGGTTAACTATTTGATAACTTTTAAAAAGTGGCAAATAGTGCCGAATGTGTATTTGGAACATCTGTACTGACATAAGCATCGATCTGTGTCGGATTGAGACCGGTGGATCGCATGTTATGTCACATATTTCAACTTTTGCCGGGCTGTAGGCTTTGACAACTAGGTCGAATCAAGCTCGCCACAATTGTGCTGCGGAATTCCAGTGTATTTGCGGTTGACGGCTTGATAAATATCCCCCTATGTGTATACATGGTCTATACATAATAGTTTAAAACATATTAATGAGAGACGTCCATCTGTCATAATGTGTACCTTAGTCTCCATTGAAATAGATAACAGCTGTATACAGCTGTATACACCAAACAGATTTAAACAAGTGACAACAGGTCAACTGATCGGAACAATCTTGGAAAGTGATCTCTAGGATCCAGCAGATAGCCTTTATACTGTTTTTAATGTAATAGGAATTTTTTTAATCAGCGGCTAAATTTGCATCTAGCTTATCCAGCAAGCTGTAAACACAAGTTCCGCTATATAGAAGACAGCTAGCAAATTCCTCTTCTGCATGTAACAGAACCCGGAGGGATAACAGAAAAAATAGAGCTCCCGAGATTAAAAATAAGCTTTTTATGGTTCATAGGATTTTCACTCCGGTCAGTTGCCATCCTTATTCTGTATGCCGTCATCATCTTGAGATTGAGGCTGTTATATTTCCCCTCAATTATCACAGCAGGTAGGCGGCAAGGGCTGGACATCGTTCCGACGGCTGTCACAGCATCACCTTTCACTTGATCAGACTTTTCTGTCTGGAAAGGTTCTGTGGTACATAGCTGTGTGGGCCATGGGAAACCCTTCTGTCTTGGCAGCTGATATTGTTTAGGTGAATATATCTCCGCTATGTTCAGATTGTCTGTGGTCACATCATAGCCAACAATGATCCGGGTTTCTGCTTTTGCATTACAGAAATCTGTAGAGGTAGTGAAGTGCATAGGTCCTCCAATGCCATCTTGGGAGCCATGGGGTATAGCTAGCTTCTCGTACCCTCGTGCAATTTGTCAGAATATCTGTGAGTGTTATTAAATAATATATATATATATATATATATATATATATATATATATATATATAATTTATACATGACAAGACCAAAGGGTTCATTATATATGAAACTGGTTGCATTAGTTTTATTTACTATAAATTACAGTTCTCTCTGCCAGGTTGTCTGGTCTAGGTAAGACAACCCCCCCTGCTGTGACTAGAATTCAAATTACAAGCCAGAATATCACAATTCATCAAAGGAATTGTTTTTAAGTTATCTTAAAAATATCACTTCAAAGAAAGCCTGTATAAAGAGTTCCCCTATCTGGAGGAGTGGACGGTCCGTCTAACCATAATGGAATATACAACCATTCTCAAAGGATGTGGCTCGTCTCATCTAGGTGTTAATTGCCCCTGCTGTGACTATATACACATAAGGCATCTGAACTCAAGTTACCTACAGACATATGAGAATGCTGTGACTTAATCTTCATATAAGATTATAGTAAAAAAAAAAAAAATTATATATATATATATATATATATATATATATTGATCTGAAACTTACTATATTGGATAGATGTCTACTGTATTGAAGGACTGCATTGGTGAATTTGAAAGTCTCAGAATAATAACATCTGTTTCTTTTTTATTTTTCAGACATGTAATAACAAGATGTCATATGAATATTGGTCATAAACATGAATCCATGCACTCAAAAATTCTTAGAAACATGAAATATACTGTATTCACATTAAGATACAATATAATGCCAGGATGTTGAATGCAATGATTCTGTGAAGAGCCATGCTAAGTTATATGGGATGGGGCATATATGTTGGCCAGATAAGTTTATTAATACTGGAAATTATAGTATATTAAATAAACATTTTAAAGGTCAGATAGTAAGCTGTTAGCAATATTGGTGGTGAAACTGCATTTCTGGTTAGTGAATTAAAACTATTTAAAACAGTCAATTTGTTTACCTGTCATACCAGCCATATGTTCCCAGCAAGCCAATCAAATGTTTTTGCTCAAAGGGCCTATCAAAGAGACAAGCTCAGAGGGCCAATGGAAAGACAAGCATCCGTTAAGTGTGTATCCGGACATTTACCAATGATTACAACAAAGGGAGAGGCTTATCACTTGAAAAGCTCATGCATAGGAGAAAGAAGAGGTCCTTGTTTGCTAAAATTTTGACTGATAACTTTGCTGCCATTTTGGGACACAGTCACTATAAGCGAAATTGGACTACCTTTTCTTATCCATATTGCAAAATATATCTCTTATTTTATGAGGTGAAATTGGACTTATCAGAGAAAGCTGAGACACTCAATTGGTTTTATGTGGTGACGTATGATTGTTCTATATTTTTAATATTTTAAAGAAAAGGTATTCTAAGGCTATATTTAAATTGCAGCTAGTAATTTAAAGAGCATATTTTATGTTTTAAGTTATACCCATAGCCTGTGTAAATTAGAACCAGTCATATTCAGCGCTAAATAATTTATTTGCTAGACAGGGTTTTACACTCCAGATTTATAAGTCAGTCATTATAGTGAACTCTTTCAGAACTGTACATAAACTGGTTATTGTGATTAAATCCCTGGTAGTTAATAATTAAGCATAGTAAGTTGGTAATCCATATTGGGCATTGAACTAGAGTTATTGGTTAATAACAGAAGATTCTGGAATTTTTTTGTGATATTTTAATGCGATTATTGTGAGTAAAGTTAATTTTAAGGGTATGAAGTTTTCATCAAACTTTTCATCTGTTCTTAACTTTTTAAAAATTGCTCTTGAAAAAGACGTCTTGTAGAGCTATTAATAAATATATACTTTTATACAATTGGAGAATTATCTTCTTTTTGCTGTGACGAGTCGGATTTACTTTATTAAATAAGTAAGATACTACTTGATTTGTTAATATTGGGTTAACACACTGTTTATGGAGTTCTCATTCTACTCCCAGCTATACTGATATCCTCTTGGGACAACATCGTTCCAATTCCAGAGAGAGGCACTACTAACAAGCTGAACATATGCAATATAAGGAGTGAGTATATTGCACATTATTTATTTGGCTTTAACACACACAACAAGACTCTTTCTCTTTATCATCAGAGAAATTGATTTTCTACAGAGACCAGCGCCATCTTTTTCCACTTCATCCTTTGTCTATCTCAGTCCCTGGGGAGAGACTGAAAGAGGGCAGCGGTCATATCATAAGGAGAGTATTGTTTCTTAGTACATTGTGTCAGATATTTTGTTTGTTGTCATCTAGTATTATTTCTGTACACATATTTTTGGATACTGTATAATTTTAAGGGTATATCTTTTATAAACTTTGTAAAGAATATTATAACAGCATAAATGCGTACGGTTGACTCATAACCTATTTTCTATAAATATAATTCAATGTGTTTATACATTTAACTAATCTAAAGAATTTAGGAATAATTTTTAATTTCAATTGTTTCATATATACATTTTAATTGTGGTTTTATTTTAAAGAATAATACTAAATAAATTGTATAATAACCCTACTATATACTGACATATTATGTGGAGGCACTGCTAGAAGATTATTATATTTATCATATTGATATAACATATTTTGTAGTAAATAGAAATTATTATCTCGCAAAAAGAAATATTTTTTTTTCTCGTTGGTAAAAATTGTATTAGCGTTTTAATTTAACCAAATACTAAGCCAAAATAATAATGTCTGTTACTAGAAGTGAATCAAATAAATCTATACTCAGTGTTGAAATATGTTCCCCAAAATTACCCCTCACTAAGGGCGATCTCCTTAAGATAGACATTATAGGCCACATTAAAAAGAGGTATAATATTGCGGGTGATTTTAATGATTATATGGATATGCTTGCAATTAAGGCTAAAAATATTGCTATTGATGATGGAAGGTGGAATGAAAAAAGTGAATTGTTCCAAGAATTATTCAAAATTAATAGATGCAAAAATGCTAAGAAGCGAGATGAGTTAATACTAAAAATCCTGGCCTCTTGTAATATGCATTATTGACGAAATGATGTCCCTCCTCCTTATAGAAAAGGAATTGCAAATACAAGGGCTAGAAGATAGTATTCGCTCATCACGCAGATGCGAAGAAAATTTAAATATAGCCGAAAATGAAATTGTTGCAATTAAACAAGACATGTCCGCCTTAGATAAGCATAACCAAAAATTACTAACTAAAATAGAAGATTTAAATAAACAACTCGCACAAAGCCAAAGAGAGTTAAGTGGTTTAAAAAGTCTGTATCGTCATAATGAAAACCCCTCTATTAGCAATGAGGATAGCAGATCATTTTAAAACCCTTAAAGAATTAATGAGAAGTTAATTACAGAACTTTAGGGAAGAGTTTAAACAAAGGACCCCTATCGGGTCAGAAATAAACTTCCCACAGACAGTCACCTCATGTTTTAAATTCAGGGAACTGCTACACTTTAGAGGGGGAGGGCAGTGATTATAGTGAGTCAGAGGGCGGAGCCAGCTACCCAAATAGCCCCCATAATACTAATATGCGTAAGGGATCTCCCCACAGTAGAAAGGCAGATAGGTGGTGCTCCAGCCCCAAAAATAAGGTCCCTAGGAAAGCCCAAGATACGTCTATTAAGGTATATGACACCCCTAAAATAATAAAAATTTTAAGAAATGCAGTACCTAAGTTTTCCAACAAGTGAACGCATTCTATAATTGACCACTTTGTGACCTATGAAAATGCTTTATACATAATTAATGTTACTAGTGAGCAGTCAAAAATGGAATTTCTGCCCTGGGTATTTGAGGGTAAACATCACAAATTCTTTACTTCACTAAAGGATATGAATATTCATTCCTGGAGTGAAAGGCAAATTCAGTGCAAAAAGGAATTTGGGCAATATCGCACTAAAACCACAGCGAAAATAGCTATATACGGTTTAAAATGTAGTGCCAATCAAAGCCCTATAGAATTCCTTTCTGTACTAAAAAGTACATACAGTATGGCCGAAGATTACCTCATACTTGAAAACTCCCAATTTGTGAATTTATTTTACGAAGCATTGCCCGCGCACACAAACTTAACTTAGCTAGAGATTTTGATAAGAACTGCTCATTGGACTGGCTGATCAAAGAGAGTACAAAGTTATAGTCTATTCAGCAGTCCGGTGAACAGAGGGTTAAGAAGGAACCAAGGCCCAGCCCCAAAATTATGACAGAAACTAGGGAGTCACCTAGCCCCCTCGATTTGGAGTCTAACAAGAAAACTTATGCGGAAGTGGCCCAAGAAAACAGGCCTTCTCCACAAAGTTTTAACTCTGCCCCTCCCCTATCACGGGCTGAGGTGCAGAGAGAATATACTCAAAATGGGGGGCATACCCAAACAAATAGTTATCCCCAAAGAGATGAAAACCCACAAGGTTATCGGTATCCCCGTAAAAATAAATACCAAAAGTGGCGAAAATACTCTAAGGGTAACCAGACACCCCATGTAAATAGTGCTCCCCAAGACATTAACGCTGAACAAGTTGAACCCCAAAGACAACCACGTCAAAATAGGAACAATAGCTATGATTCTGAGGGATCCCAAGGATCCAGGAATCAATACCCTGGGATATAAAAAAATCGGTCCATGGGTAAAAATGGCTTGTCCGTTCAAATGGGTCAACTCAGTACGCAAATAAGTCAATTTTGTACACTATTTACTAATATGAGTCAAGCTTTGATGGCTAAGAACCCTAATAATCCTTTTTAGGGGTACAGCCAGTGGCCAGCAGTGGGCCACAGGCACAGTCATAAATACTGCAGTATTACCTGAGAGAGAGGGGAGAGATATACCAAATAAAATGATAAATGTCAATAATGGTACTAATCATGTTCTCTCCCTACAGACTGGAAACGGACAATCTAGCTGTGATGACGAGCAACCTCAGCCTGGAAGCTCTAACAAATCTCTTCCTTTGCAGTATTCTCTTATTTCCACAGATGCAGTACACAGGAACCCTGTCAGCCCTATTATAGAGGAGAGGACCGGTAAGAATGAAAATTCTTCTGCATCAGGTAACCTGGCGAATACAGGTAACACGTGGCGAAGCCCACAATTGTGTAATCATACAAATTTTATGTGGGAAATTATTGGTAGTGATCTCCTGAAGCGATTAAGCACCATAATTGATTGCATAAATAATGTAATTTGGTCACAAGTAAAAAGGCCTATTAATTATGAGCGGTCCGGTATATCTCGCACCCGACATAACTGTCACGTGGTGGAAGAGAAGCCAGATTCTGTGGAGATTCATTTCAGGAATGACTCTATACCTGAAATCCCTATCCTACAAATAGATGATCAGACTCCTTTAAGTGGCTCTGATGGTAATACTTTTAAAATTTCGCCTGGAAAGATAGCAAATATTTCCTTAGACGGCGATATATTAACCATATACCTCCACAAGGGGGACCCTAAATCCCCTAAAGGGGGAGATCATTCGCAATTCCTCGCAGAAATTGCAAAAGTTAAGGATGATCTATTTATTCCTATGCAATTGCATGACCTTGGTAAAACCAAATATGCTAAATTGAACTTAAAACAGGAAGCTAGCAACATAAGCAAAGGATTATTAGCGCAGATCGCTGAACCTAAGGTGATCAAATATCTTTCTCCCCAAGACCACTATGTCCATGGCCTGGATGACAGGTCTGAAAGCTATAATGTCACAGCTAAATGTTTATTATCTATATCTATAGGTAATAAATCAGCAAAGCACCTGTTTTTAGTTTTAAATACTCCCCATTATCAAATATACGTTGGCAATGATCTCTTACATAGATATGCCATACAAATAGATTTAATTAACCTTTGTCTCTGGAGCAGGTTAAAAGGGGACCCTGAAGTATTTCAGGATGAAAAAATGCAGCCCTGAAATCAAACCAGCAATTGCCATACGCTGTGAATATGCAGGTGTCTAATGATATTGTAATCCCTGCTGATAAATTCCTCTTATCCTTACAGGTAAAGAGAGGTCAGAAATTAAAAACTTCGGAAACACTAATATGCATCTCTCATAGAATGCAAGATCTGTGAATAACAATGACTCATACTCCTATGGTAAAGATTGGAACTATTCCAATACATGTTATTGTGCATAACATGACCCCACAGGATATAACTTTGTCCAAGAGAACTACCATAGAATATGCGCTGGAATCAAGTTATTACACTTTTGGATTCCAGAATAATTAAATTGGGCTAATACCAGAAGGATACTTAACTGAAGAACAATATATAGAACAATCCTTTGCATCTATGCCAGAGGGACTATTTACAATTCAGTTTATATATCCCTTCAGCTCAGAGAAAGGCATCTGTAAAATGGAAGAAGCCTCTCTAGTATTTGATCAGCCAATCAAAGAGCAAGAATACCCCAATACCCAGAGTCATGGGGGCAATGTAAATTATAATCAAGGGGATCTCACCTCTAGGTTGGAAGAAGCCTATGAGATAGGACAGCCTGAAATCTTTCCAGGATTTCAGCAAATAGTCAAAGAGCAAATCTCCTTAGCTAATCGCTGTTCCAGTGAGGATGAACGCCAATAGCTAAGAGAACTCCTGATGGAGTACAAGGATATTTTTGCTAGAGATTCTTATGACTGTGGAACTACAGACTTGCACATTGCAAAAATCCAACCAGATCCCAGTGCACCACCTGTCTTTGTTAAACAATACAGACTTCCTTTAGCCTCATATGATTTTCTTGCAGAAATCATAAGGAATTTGGAAGAAAGGGGTATAATCCGACAGGTGCACAGCTCTTATAACAATCCTATTCTAGGTGATCTCAAGCCCAATGGACAATGGCGTTTGTGCACTGATTTAAGACAGCTAAGTGAGTGTACATATCTGGCCGGCCTGTGCCATATATTGACCAGTGCCTAGCACAGATGCAGAGATCTAAAATATTCACTGCCATTGATTGTGCACAGGGATATTGGACCATAAAAGATACATGAGGAGGACCATTATAAGCTTGCGTTCTTGTTCCAAAAGGTCCAGTATGCATTCCAGAGACTCACATTTGGATACATAAGTTCAGGACATGAATTTTCTGTATTCATGCATAAGGCTATGCCTGATGTACTGGAAAGGGGGACCTTATCTTATGTTGATGATGTTTTAATCAAAAGCACAGACTTTGAAAAACACATCACAGAACTCAAACACGTCCTCAACCAACTTAAAAGGGCAGGTGTCAAATTATCCCTACAAAAGACTCAATGGTGCCGCACTCGTTTAAACTTCTTGGGCATGAAGTTACTTCTGAAGGGTTAAATCCTCAGAAGTAAAAGGTGGAAGCTATATTAAATTCTAAAAACCCAACTAACTTAAAGGAATTAAGATCATTCCTGGGTATGACGAATTATTCTCGCAAATTTATTGATAATTATGCAGAATTAGCTAAACCACTGCTACTTCTTCTAAAGAAGGATGTGAAATGGCACTGAAGTGAGGCTCAAGAGACAGCCATCAAGGAACTGAAGAGAAAACTCACTTAAGCACCTTGCTTAGCGTACCCTGAAGGGGGTAAACCTTTCTACTTAGAGACTGGTTACACAGATATAAGTATGAGTGCTGTTTTGTACCAAAAGCATGATAATTTAAGTAAAGTCATTGCTTATGAGAGTAAAACTTAATGCCCAGTAGAAATAAAATTTAGCGATTGCGAAAAAGCCCTCTTATCTACTGTATGGGCTCTACAAAATTTTCGCAGCTTTATACAGGGTGAGAAAATTATTGTAGAAACGGCCCACCAGCCTTTGCTATATCTGCAAAGTGGTAGGGGGTGGAGGTGAGCGCCAAAGTAGGCTGAGGAAGGGGAAGGGGACAACTGTTGCCCACAATGTGGGTCCTCCTACTGGTAGTTATGGAGTGAGTGTACAAAATATATATAATGCTAAAATGGGTATATAGGTTAAAAATGTATAACAATATTTATTCCACACAGTTGGTTAAAAATGTCGGTGATCTTCTAAAAAATACAGTCAAAAAATAATATACATTCATAAACAATCATGGATCCATGTTACAATAACAAAATATTGAAAATAACATAAAATCAGAATAAAAATAAAAATAGAAATGACCTGGTGCACCTAAAAACGTTTGACAATGAATGACTTGATAGGCCAAGTATCTTAGTATGGATGGTAATCTATGGTACAGTCCGGATATTGATGAGTGTTCTTATAATTGTATTTATCCAAACAGATAACAGTGTGACAAAAAGAAAGTGTCTATATTTATATCCAATTCTGAAAAATTCCAAAATAGTGTGTGTCCTGTGCTTAAAAAAATATAAAAAGAAATAGAAATACAAACTTAAAAATGTGAAAAACAATGTGATCACTGGATGTCGAAAAAATGGAAAAAGTTAGAAAAAATGTGGAGAAAATATAAGTAACTTCGCAAAAATGTGGAAATCCTCAAACAGGTGAAGCAAAAAATTAGTCTTTCAAAAGTTAATAAGTGTCCAAAATGATATAGTGAATTCTGTGCAGTGAAGTTGTCGCCCAGTTTGATGCAATAAAACAAATAAAACTGTGCAAAAACCTGCAAAGAAAACAAACAATACTATAATATATACAAACTGTTCAGTGGATGTATCAGTATTATGCTTACTCAGCTCAGTCGACGCGTTTCGGCCATGTACTCCTGGCCTTTATCAAGACTAACATTGTGAGTAAGCTAAGGCAATTTATAAGAGCTGTAGTTGGTGTTTGGGCGCCAAAACCTAGTAGGCCACGCCCCTTCCTGTTAAGTGCATTATGGGTATGGGCAAAAAGTTTCGTTTTAAGTCGTGCTATTAAAAAATTTAATTTTAACTACTTGCTGTTACTGTTTTCTCAGGGTCAATTCTGTCTGGGATCTTGCCTTTATATATATGCCCTTGGTTAGCATATTTAGGGTTGGTTAAATTTATTTCGACCTGCACTTCCGGTTTCGCTAATGTTTACTGTGTTGACTTCCGGTTTCCCTTCTGTGTACTAATTATGGGTTATGTCCTATGAGTGAATTTTAATGTTTTGTTTCAATGACTCTCTATTTGTTTGTTAAACAAGAACCCCCTTTGTTTATTATAAATTAAAGCTTCCGATTTATATTTCTGTTATATCTCTTTGTTAGTTTCGTGAGGTGCATCTTTCACTTCCGGTGTCGCTGTTTTATAGCACTTCCGGTTTATCTTTCACTTCCGGTATCGCTGTTTTATAGCGCTTCCGGTTTATGTTGTTTCATATTTTCGCTGCTTATAAGTGTTGATATCTCTGACCTTAAACCATGACAAATTGTGTAATATCAAGTTCCCACTCTAACTCTCCTTTGGCTAGTTATTGGATGTAGTGTATATAGCGTCCTTTCTTACTGCTGTTTGCACCAATTTTACACTTCCGGTATCGTTGTCTAACACTTCCGGTTCCGGTTTTTTTTTACGTGAAATCATAGAGGCTAGTATTAACAATCTAAGCTGCCTTTAGATAATAGCTTAATATATTGGGTTACATGTTGGGTACATAAGTAAATAGTTTGATGTTTACCAGAATCGTGTATACATCTCACTGTAGTCATTGTGGTACAAATGAATAAAAACGATTATTGTAGTTATATCAATTATTGATATAGCTCGTATAGTCTAATACAGACACATAGAAATATGTTGAACAGTTTTAAAATACAATCTATTAAAACAATCTATTAAAAATACAATCTATTAAAAATACGATCCGTTAAAAGTACAATATAATAACATAGCCATTGTGTGGTGTATAAAACAACATCTAATAAAAATCAAAATGATGGTAATACTAGTAAAGTCCAATCTTGCCATATATATAAAATGTTGGCTGATTTATAATGGGTGCCTCCTAAAATCAAAGTGCCAGTAGTGCAAATAGCTGCTCATAGCTCATCATAGCTCATGTCGAAACATGGAGCCAGATCTTGATCAGGCAGTTTAGTTCCATTTAGAATTTGAACAAATACTTTAAAATAACTAATAACATCCCCAGTTTTTATTAGAATCCTTTAAAAATCTCTGTATTTCTATATTTACAAATCTCTATATTTAAAAATCTCTATATGTAAAACACTGTATTTGAAAACACTGTATTTGAAAACACTGTATATAGAAAGTCTAAAAGCAGATCGGGCCATAAAATATAGATCGGGCTATTATATGAGATGCTCAAAAAATGGGTGAGGGCTGAGAGGACAGTGGAGGCCTCTTATCTGATGTGCACGTAAATGAGTTATCCAGATTTACAGTCTTACAAAAGAGAATCTATGCTTACAGTGAGCCTACACTTGTTAAATGGAGAAAAATACTGGTAAGAACTGGATATGATGAGGGAGGAGATGCGATTAGATGGAGGATAGGGGAGTGGGTGTCTCTACTAACCAATGGTTGAGCTTTATTTTGTGAGACTGAACAGATGTGAGAGATCTTCTTTATTGTTTAGGCCCTTTGGATACAGGCTATTCAGAGTAAATATCCATTTGGACTCATGTAAAAGTAATTTATGTTCGTGGTTACCCCCTCTCCAATTTTTTCTCACTATCTCTATTCCACAGAATTTCATATCTCTGATGTTTCCTCCATGCTTAGTTGTAAAATGCTTGTATAGTGCTGTATCTACACTTTTTCTCTCTATACATAGTATATGCTCCCTCATTCTGTCTTTCAATTGTCTGGAAGTTTGTCCAACATATTGTAATTTACATGGACATTCAATGAGATATATAACATTATGATCACCACATCTTATCAGATTGTGAATCATAAACTTTTCTTTAGTGTGCACAGATGAGAATGAGGTTGTTTTCCAGCCATTTCTGCACGCCTTACAATTCGGGCACGGGAAAAAACCTTTAACCTTCTTGTTGTGTTGGCCTACCACTGCACCCATTGTTTGTTTAGGAACACTCGGGGCCAGTCTGTTCTTTAAATTGTTCGTTTTCCTATAAATGAATTTCGGGTGTGGCATTAGTAGTTCTCCCAAAATGTCATCGTCCTTTAAAAGTGGCCAGTGCTTTCTGTAGATCTTTTCTATGATGTGTTTGTTTTCACAGTATTCTGTGATAAAAGGGACATCTATATTGTCCTCAGATGTCACTGTTCTCTCTCTGGTTTTATATTTTAGGAGGGTTTTCCTATCAATGGCTTGGACTTCTTTAATTTTTTCTTCTAGTAGTGTCTCTTTGTATCCTCTATCGAGGAATCTTTGTTTTAGTACCTGGGTTTGTTCTTCCCACTTAGTCGGATCAGAGCAGTTCTTTTTAAGCCTCAAGAGTTGCCCCTTGGGTATGTTTTCCTTCCAAGCTTTGTGATGGCAGCTTTCGTTGTGAATGTAATTGTTACAGTCGACCTCCTTAAAGAAGGATATCTTCCTCATTTGGAAGGGCTCTATGGAAGATCTGCATCACACCATAGAAGTCATGAATATGAATACAAAAAATCTAAAATTCACCTACGAATGTAACAAAAAGTCTATACACTTCCTGGATCTTAAGATAGATATAGAGAATGGTCAATTTGTTACTTCGACCTTCTTTAAGGTTCCGTCAAAAAAAAACGGAACCGGAAGTGTTAGACAACGATACGGAAGTGTAAAATTGGTGCAAACAGCAGTAAGAAAGGACGCTACATCCAATAACTAGCCAAAGGAGAGTTAGAGTGGGAACTTGATATTACACAATTTGTCATGGTTTAAGGTCAGAGATATCAACACTTATAAGCAGCGAAAATATGAAACAACATAAACCGGAAGCGCTATAAAACAGCGATACCGGAAGTGAAAGATAAACCGGAAGTGCTATAAAACAGTGACACCGGAAGTGAAAGATGCACCTCACGAAACTAACAAAGAGATATAACAGAAATATAAATCGGAAGCTTTAATTTATAATAAACAAAGGGGGTTCTTGTTTAACAAACAAATAGAGAGTCATTGAAACAAAACATTAAAATTCACTCATAGGACATAACCCATAATTAGTACACAGAAGGGAAACCGGAAGTCAACACAGTAAACATTAGCGAAACCGGAAGTGCAGGTCGAAATAAATTTAACCAACCCTAAATATGCTAACCAAGGGCATATATGTAAAGGCAATATCCCAGACAGAATTGACCCTGAGAAAACAGTAACAGCAAGTAGTTAAAATTAAATTTTTTAATAGCACGACTTAAAACGAAACTTTTTGCCCATACCCATAATGCACTTAACAGGAAGGGGCGTGGCCTACTAGGTTTTGGCGCCCAAACACCAACTACAGCTCTTATAAATTGCCTTAGCTTACTCACAATGTTAGTCTTGATAAAGGCCAGGAGTACATGGCCGAAACGCGTCGACTGATCTGAGTAAGCATAATACTGATACATCCACTGAACAGTTTGTATATATTATAGTATTGTTTGTTTTCTTTGCAGGTTTTTGCACAGTTTATTTGTTTTATTGCATCAAACTGGGCGACAACTTCACTGCACAGAATTCACTATATCATTTTGGACACTTATTAACTTTTGAAAGACTAATTTTTTGCTTCACCTGTTTGAGGATTTCCACATTTTTGCGAAGTTACTTATATTTTCTCCACATTTTTTCTAACTTTTTCCATTTTTTCGACATCCAGTGATCACATTGTTTTTCACATTTTTAAGTTTGTATTTCTATTTCTTTTTATATTTTTTTAAGCACAGGACACACACTATTTTGGAATTTTTCAGAATTGGATATAAATATAGACACTTTCTTTTTGTCACACTGTTATCTGTTTGGATAAATACAATTATAAGAACACTCATCAATATCCGGACTGTACCATAGATTACCATCCATACTAAGATACTTGGCCTATCAAGTCATTCATTGTCAAACGTTTTTAGGTGCACCAGGTCATTTCTATTTTTATTTTTATTCTGATTTTATGTTATTTTCAATATTTCGTTATTGTAACATGGATCCATGATTGTTTATGAATGTATATTATTTTTTGACTGTATTTTTTAGAAGATCACCGACATTTTTAACCAACTGTGTGGAATAAATATTGTTATACATTTATAACCTATATACCCATTTTAGCATTATATATATTTTGTACACTCACTCCATAACTACCAGTAGGAGGACCCACATTGTGGGCAACAGTTGTCCCCTTCCCCTTCCTCAGCCTACTTTGGCGCTCACCTCCACCCCCTACCGTTTTCTGTTTACATCGGGTACACTAGGGTACCCGTTGAGGAGAGCTAGAGGTATTTCCCAATCCCCTTCCCCCCATCTGTCTTCTGCGCAGGATTTACATCCGTTCTCTTTACTATATCTGCAAAGTGAGAGAATAAGAGATGGAAATTTGTCTAATAGCCGCATAACAGCTTGGACTCTTTCCTTACAAGGCTGGCCTCTAGAAATTCACTACAAGCAAAACAAAAAGAATCCAGTCGCACAGGGGCTTGCTGAGCTCCACGACTGTACTGCTAAGGATCATGGGGAAGAGTTATTAGAAGATGATTTCCTGGAGGAACAATTGCTTTCCCCATATAAAATATACAATGAGGGCCATTGTCAAACATTACCTTGGGTATATGTTGATGGGTGTTCTTACCATGCTACTATTGATAATTAGTGATGTCGCGAACAGTTCGGCGGAGAACAGTTCCCGGCGAACATAGCTTGTTCTCGTTCGCCGCTGCAGGCGAACATATGCGATGTTCGATCCGCCCCCTATTTGTCATCATTGAGGAAACTTTGACCCTATATCTTACAGCCTTCAGACACATTTGAGCCAATCAGCAGCAGACATTCCCTCACAGAACCTCCCAGCTCCTGGGCAGCAGCCATTTTAGATTCATTATGATCCTGCATTCTTAGTGAGAGGAGGTTTAGTGTTGCTGCTGCTGATATTATAGGGAAATAGATAGCTAGGCTAGTGTATTTAGTGTCCACTACAGTCCTGAAGGACTCATCTAATCTCTGCTGTAAGGACAGCACCCCAAAAAGCCCTTTTTAGGGCTAGAACTTAAGCCCAAAAAGCCCTTTTTAGGGCTAGAACTTCAGTGGTTTTTTTTTTTTTTTGTATTTGCATTTGCCTGGCTGTCAGCCTGTGTGTGAGGCTCACAGCATATACTGTGATTAGTGCCACCACTGATATCTGCTTAACATTAGTGTAAATTCAAACAAAAAAACTTTTAAATCATTTTGCTAGTGTAATCTAATTTCATTTTCTATCAGGCCTGTGTGTCAGGCTTACACAGCATATACTGTAATTAATTGCTGTGCCAGCCACCACTCATATCTGCTTAACATTATTGTAAATTTTAAAAAAACAACTTTAAATCATTTAGCTAGTGTAATCTAATTTCATTTTGTATCAGGCCTGTGTCTCAGGCTCACACAGCATATACTGTGGTTAATTGCTCTGTGCCAGCCACCACTCATATCTGCTTAACATTAGTGTAAATTTAAACAAAAAAACTTTTAAATAATTTTGCTAGTGTAATCTAATTTAATTTTCTATCAGGCCTGTGTGTCAGGCTTACATAGCATATACTGTGGTTAATTGCTGTGCCAGCCACCACTCATATCTGCTTAACATTATTGTAAAAAAAAATTAAAAAACTTTTAAATCATTTTGCTAGTGTAATCTAATTTCATTTTCTATCAGGCCTGTGTGTCAGGCTCACAGCATATACTGTGGTTAATTGCTGTGCCAGCCACCACTCATATCTGCTTAACATTATTGTAAATTTTAAAAAAAACTTTTAAATCATTTTGCTAGTGTAATCTAATTTAATTTTCTATCAGGCCTGTGTGTCAGGCTCACACAGCATATACTGTGGTTAATTGCTCTGTGCCACCACTGATATCTGCTTAACAATCATTAGTGTACATTTTTTTAAAAAAACTTTTAAATCATTTGCTAGTGTAATCTAATTTCATTTTCTATCAGGCCTGTGTGTCAGGCTCACACAACATTTACTGTGGTTAATTGCTGTGCCAGCCACCACTCATATCTGCTTAACATTATTGTAAATTAAAAAAATAACAACTTTTAAATCATTTTGCTAGTGTAATCTAATTTCATTTTCTATCAGGCCTGTGTGTCATGCTCACATAGCATATACTGTGGTTAATTTTTCTGTGCCACCACTGATATCTGCTTAACAATCATTATTGTAAATTTAAACAAAAAAACTTTTAAATCATTTTGCTAGTGTAATCTAATTTCATTTTCTATCAGGCCTGGGTGTCAGGCTCACATCATATACTGTGATTAATTCTTTAGTGCCACCACTGATATCTGGTTAACATTATTTTAAATTAAAAAAAAAACAAAACTTTTACATCATTTTGCTAGTGTAATCTAATTTCATTTTCAATCAGGCCCGTGTGTCAGGCCCACATCATATAGTGTGATTAATAGCTCTTTTTTCCACCACTTATATCTGGTGTAACATTAGTGTAAATTTTTTAAACATTTTTTTTACATCAGTCCTCTTCTAGTGTTATTTAATTTTAGTTGCCAGGCCAGCCTGGCTGCCATTAGTGCTAGCCTGTGTGTCAGACTGCCAGTATATACTGTGCCTACTTCCATCCTCAGTGCCAGTCCACCACTCCTATCTGGTGTAACATTAGTTTAAATTTTGTAAAAAAAAAACCTTTTACATCAGTCTTCTAGAGTTATTTAATTTGAGTTGCCAGGCCAGCCTGCCACTAGTGCCAGCCTGTGTGTCAGGCTGCCAGCACATACTGTGCCTACTTCTATCCTGAGTGCCATCACTCCTATCTGTTGTAACATTAGTGTAACTTTTTAAAAAAAAAAAACTTTTACATCAGTCTGCTATTGTTATTTAATTGCAGTTGCCTGTCTGCCAGCGTGTGTGCCAGGCCCACTTTCCAACTAGTGCCACGAATCATATTTGTTATAACAGTAGTGTAAATATTTAAAATAAAAACTTTTTTGACTGTGAATCATCAGTCTGCTAGTGCAATTGAATTGCAGTTGCCTGCCTGCCAGCGTGTGTGCCAGGCCCACTTGCCAACTAGTGCCACCAATCATATTTGTTATAACAGTATTGTAAATATTTAAAATAAAAACGTTTTTGACTGTGAAACATCAGTCATCTAGTGTAATCTAATTGCAGTTGCCTTCCTCCCAGCGTGTGTGCCATGCCCACTTGCCAACTAGTGCCACCAATCATATTTGTTATAACAGTAGTGTAAATATTTAAAAAAAATATTTTTTGACTGTGAAAGATCAGTCTGCTAGTGTAATCTAATTGAAGTTGCCTGCCTGCCAGCGTGTGTGCCAGGCCCATTTGCTGCCAACTATTGCCACCAATCATATTTGTTATAACAGTTTTGAAAATATTTAAAATCAAAACTTTTTAGACTGTGAATCATCAGTCTGCTAGTGCAATTGAATTGCAGTTTCCTGCCTGCCAGCGTGTGTGCCAGGCCCACTAGCCAACTAGTGCCACCAATCAAATATGTTATAACAGTATTGTAAATATTTAAAATAAAAACTTTTTTGACTGTGAATCATCAGTCTGCTAGTGCAATTGAATTGCAGTTGCCTGCCTGCCAGCGTGTGTGCCAGGCCCACTTGCCAACTAGTGCCACCAATCATATTTGTTATTACAGTAGTGTTAATGTTTAAAATGAAAACTTTTTTGACTGTGAATCATCAGTTTGCTAGTGCAATTGAATTGCAGTTTCCTGCCTGCCAGCGTGTGTGCCAGGCCCACTAGCCAACTAGTGCCACCAATCATATTTGTTATAACAGTATT
Organism: Bombina bombina; assembly: GCF_027579735.1. NCBI lineage: Eukaryota > Metazoa > Chordata > Amphibia > Anura > Bombinatoridae > Bombina > Bombina bombina. Next base: position 968,497,624 of record NC_069501.1, on the reverse strand, counting down.
GTAAATATTGTAAATAAAAACTTTTTTGACTGTCAATCATCAGTCTGCTAGTGCCATTGAATTGCAGTTGCCTGCCTGCCAGCGTGTGCCAGGCTCACTTGCCAACTAGTGCCACCAATCATATTTGTTATAACAGTATTGTAAATATTTAAAATAAAAACTTTTTTGACTGTGAAACATCAGTCATCTAGTGTAATCTAATTGCAGTTGCCTTCCTCCCAGCATGTGTGCCAGGCCCACTTGCCAACTAGTGCCACCAATCATATTTGTTATATTAGTTTTGAAAATATTTAAAATAAAAACTTTTTTGACTGTGAATCATCAGTCTGCTAGTGCAATTGAATTGCAGTTGCCTGTCTGCCAGCGTGTGTGCCAGGCCCACTTGCCAACTAGTGCCACCAATCATATTTGTTATAACAGTATTTTAAGTATTTTTAAAAAAAACTTTTTTGACTGTGAAGCATCAGTCAGCTAGTGTAATCTAATTGCAGTTGCTTCCTCCCAGCGTGTGTGCCAGGCCCACTTGCCAACTAGTGCCACCAATCATATTTGTTATAACAGTAGTGTAAATATTTACAATAAAAACTTTTTTGACTGTGAATCATCAGTCTGCTAGTGCAACTGAATTGCAGTTGCCTGCCTGCCAGCGTGTGCGCCAGGCCCACTTGCCAACTAGTGCCACCAATCATATTTGTTATTACAGTAGTGTTAATATTTAAAATTAAAAAATTTTTTGACTGTGAATCATCAGTCTGCTAGTGCAATTGAATTGCAGTTTCCTGCCTGCCAGCGTGTGTGTCAGGCCCACTAGCCAACTAGTGCCACCAATCATATTTGTTATAACAGTATCGTAAATATTTTAAATAAATACTTTTTTGACTGTGAATCATCAGTCTGCTAATGCCATTGAATTGCAGTTGCCTGCCTGCCAGCGTGTGTGCCAGGCCCACTTGCCAACTAGTGCCACCAATCATATTTGTTATAACAGTATTTTAAATATTTAATAAAAAAACTTTTTTGACTGTGAAACATCAGTCTACTATAGTAATCTAATTGAAGTTGCCTGCCTGCCAGCGTGTGTGCCAGAGCCACTTGCCAAGTTAGTGGCACCACTCATATTTGTTGTCACAGTACTTTTAATATTTAAAAAATAAACATTTTTGACTTTGAAACATCAGTCTGCTTTTTTGTGTCAGGCTCACAGCGTATACTGTGCCCACTTACCCAGTGCCACCACCACATAATTTGTGACAGGCAGAGGCAGGCCACCCCGCAGGTGCCGTCGTGGTCGTGGTGCTGTGATTCCTTTAGACCCTACAACTATGCACATTGTTCAGAGGCCATGTGCCAGGGATGCGAAAAGTTCTGAGGAGGACCTAGTTGAATGGCTAACACAGGACACCCAATCTTCTACAGCTTCCGCTCCTAGTCCTAACCTTGACGCACCATTCACCTCCAGCTGTGCTTTGGGCACCTCTCAAGTGACACGCCTGTCGCCACCACCAACACTAGCAGCACAGCCGCTTCACTTGATCTGTCAGAGGAGTTATTGACACATCAGTTGGAAGAAATGAGTGATGCGCAACCATCATTGACAGAGGATGTAGATAACAGTGATATGTCTCAGTCAGGCAGAATTACAGACATGGAGGTACGGTGTGATGATGATGATGATGTTGTACCCGCTGCTGCTTCCTTTGTTGATGTGTCAGATACAAGTGAAGCAGTTGATGATGATGTGTCCATGGATGTCACGTGGGTGCCCACTAGAAGAGAAGAAGAAGAGGGGGAAAATTCAGATGGGGAGACAGAGAGGAGGAGGAGACGAGTTGGAAGCAGGGGGAGGTCGTCGCAAGGAGCTAGTGGCACAGTCAGACAGCATGCATCGGCACCCGGGGTCAGCCAGACAGCACACCGACGCCAATCAACGCATGCTGTTGACACCACCAGAATGCCGTCATCGCAGAGCTCAGCAGTGTGGCATTTTGTTTGTGTGTCTGCCTCTGACAACAGCGATGCCATTTGCAAACTGTGCCAAAAGAAACTGAGTCATGGGAAGTCCAACACCCACCTAGGTACAACTGCTTTGCGAAGGCACATGGTCTCACATCACAAACGCCGATGGGAAGAACACATGAGTAGAAGCAGCACACAAACTCAAAGCCGCCCTCCTCCTCCTGGTCCAGCATCTTCAGCCACGTCAACCACTGCTGTCCTCCTTGCCCCCTCTCAACCATCCTCCACTCAGTCTCTCTTACGTAGCAGTTCCTGGTCATCTGTCCACAGTCAGGGTTCTGTCAAGGACATGTTTGAGCGTAAGAAGCCAATTTCCCAAAGTCACCCCCTTGCCCGGCGTCTGACAGCTGGCTTGTCTGAACTCTTAGCCCGCCAGCTTTTACCATACAAGCTGGTGGAGTCTGAGGCTTTCAAAAAAATTGTATCTATTGGGACACCGCAGTGGAAGGTACCTGGCAGAAATATCTTTTCACAAAAGGCAATCCCAAACCTGTACTCGATTGTGCGAAAGGAAGTAATGGCATGTCTGGCTGCTACCTCCTCTACTCCTCCTACTCCATCCTCTTCCATAACCTCTTCCTCGGCTGAGTCCTCTTCTGCTGCTGCGTCTTGCTCCACATCAACGGCACCCCCCAGCTCCCCAGGTACTATTCAACATCCCGGATACGGCAGTGTCACACCGTCTTGGGGTTGACTTGCCTGAAAGCCGAGAGTCACACCGCACCAGCACTCCTGTCCACCCTGAACGCACAGGTGGATCAGTGGCTGACTCCGCACCAACTGGAGATTGCCAAGGTTGTTTCTGACAATGGAAGTAATTTGGTGGCGACATTGAAATTGGGCAAGTTGACACATGTGCCGTGCATGGCACATGTGTGTAATCTGATTGTACAATGCTTTGTGCATAAGTTCCCAGGCTTACAGGACGTCCTGAAGCAGGCCAGGAAGGTGTGTGGCCATTTCAGGCATTCCTACACGGCCATGGCGCACTTGTCCGATATCCAGCATCGAAACAACCTGCCAGTGAGGCGCTTGATTTGCGACAGCCCGACATGTTGGAATTCAACACTCCTAATGTTCGACCGCCTGCTCCAACAAGAAAAAGCTGTTAATGAGTATTTGTAAGACCGGGGTGCTAGGACAGCCTCTGGGGAGCTGGGGATTTTTTTGCCAAATTACTGGATGCTCATGCGCAATGCCTGTAGGCTCATGCGTCCTTTTGAGGAGGTGACAGACCTTGTCAGTCGCCCCGAAGGCACCATCAGCGACATCATACCATTTGTTTTCTTCCTGGAGTGTGCCCTGCGAAGAGTGCTGGATCAGGCCGTAGATGAGCGTGAAGAGGAAGAGTTGTGGTGTCCATCACCACCAGAAACAGCCTTATCAGCATCGCTTGCTGGACCTGCAGCAATGCAGGAAGAGGATTGTGAGGAAGAGAAGTCAGAGGAGGAATGTGGCTTTGAGGAGGAGGAGGAAGACCAAGCACAACAGGCATCCCAGGGTGCTTGTTGTTGTCACCTATCTGGTACCCGTGGTGTTGTACGTGGCTGGGGGAAGAAGATACCTTCAGTGACATCAGTGAGGATGAGGAACGGGACATGATTAGCTCAGCATCCAACCTTGTGCAAATGGGGTCTTTCATGCTGTCGTGCCTGTTGAGGAACCCTCGTATAAAAAAGCTGAAGGAGAACGACCTGTACTGGGTGTCCACGCTACTATACCCCCGGTATAAGCATAAAGTGACTGAAATGTTACCAAATTCCCGCAAGTCGGAAAGGATGGAGCAGTTCCAAAATAAATTAAAAAGTATGATTTACACAGCGTATAAGGGTGATGTCACAGCACAATGGACATCTAACAGGGCAAGAGATGAAAGTAATCCTCCTCCTCCTCCCATGACCACGGCGGCAAGGACAGGATGCTTTCCTGACGTATTGTTGATGGAGGACATGCGGACCTTTTTATCTCCTGTGCATCACCAGAGCCTTTCGGGATCCAGCCTCAGAGAAAGACTCAACCGACAGGTAGCAGACTACCTAGCATTAACTGCGGATCTCAAAACTCTGAGGAGCGATGGACCCCTTGACTACTGGGTGTGCAGGCTTGACCTGTGGCCTGAGCTATCCCAATTTGCAATCGAACTTCTGCCCTGCCCCGCTTCAAGTGTCCTGTCAGAAAGGACCTTCAGTGCAGCAGGAGGTTTTGTCACTGAGAAGAGAAGTCGCCTAGGTCAAAAAAGTCTTGATTATTTCACCTTTATTAAAATGAATGATGGATGGATCCCGAAGGAACTGACATTGGGCAATACATTTGAGTAAAAAAGGCCTGATGATGAGATGAGCTGCCTTGGGCTACAAATGGTACACACGCTGGCGTATTTTTTTGACTTGCGTGACTTATCCGCCAACAACTAGTGTTCAACCCGCAAGGTTTTAGGGCACTTTCTAACTGTTTTACAAACATCAATTTTTCTGGCCGCTGCTACAGCAGCAGCTGCAACAATACCAAATTTTTCAGGCATTTGTACATGCCTAATTTTTCTGGCCTCTGGTGCTGCACTGTGGCTACAAAACCCAAACCAAAAAACGTCACATAACAGTGATGAAACTGTTAAGAATAGTACTCATTAACACACCACTCATATCTGGTGGCACAGTAGATTGCACGCGCAGTGCCCCAAATTTGAAGTAGGAGGACCGACCAAGCATCTTTTTCCATCTCACGGTTCCGAAAAATTATCTATGGGTTCCTAAAAACGATGCCATACCTGTACTCGATTGTGCAAAAGGATGTCATATGTGGTGTTTCATGCTGTTATGCCTGTTGAGGGTCGTGGACCATCGTATAAAAAGGCTGAAGGAGAACGACCTGTACTGGGTGTCCAAGCATGGTTATTTGTTCAATTTCCCGGTTCCTAAAAATTATCTCCGGGTTCCTAAAATCAATGCCATATCTGTAATCTATTGTGCAAAAGAATGGCATATGTGGTGTTTCATGCTGTTGTGCCTGTTGGGGGTCGTGGACCATCGTATAAAAAGGCTGAAGAAGAACGACCTGTACTGGGTGTCCATGCATGGTTTTTTGTTCAATTTCCCGGTTCCTAAAAATTATCTCCGGGTTCCTAAAATCAATGCCATATCTGTAATCTATTGTGCAAAAGGATGGCATATGTGGTGTTTCATGCTGTTGTGCCTGTTGAGCGTCGTGGGCCATTGTATAAAATGGCTGAAGGAGAACGACCTGTACTGGGTGTCCAAGCATGTTTTTTGTTCAATTTCCCGGTTCCTAAAAATTATCTCTGGGTTCCTAAAATCAATGCCATATCTGTAATCTATTGTGCAAAAGGATGGCATATGTGGTGTTTGATGCTGTTGTTTCTGTTGAGGGTCCTGGATCCTCGTCTAAAAAGGCTGAAGGAGAACGACCTGTACTGGGTGTCCAAGCATGTTTTTTGTTCAATTTCCCGGTTCCTAAAAATTTTCTCCGGGTTCCTAAAATAAATGCCATATCTGTAATCTATTGTGCAAAAGGATGGCATATGTGGTGTTTCATGCTGTTGTGCCTGTTGAGGGTCGTGGGCCATCGTATAAAAAGGCTGAAGGAGAACGACCTATACTGGGTGTCCAAGGATGTTTTTTGTTCAATTTCCCGGTTCCTAAAAATTATCTCCGGGTTCCTAAAATCAATGCCATATCTGTAATCTATTGTGCAAAAGGATGGCATATGTGGTGTTTCATGCTGTTGTGCCTGTTGAGCGTCGTGGGCCATTGTATAAAATGGCTGAAGGAGAACGACCTGTACTGGGTGTCCAAGCACGTTTTTTGTTCAATTTCCCGGTTCCTAAAAATTATCTCCGGGTTCCTAAAATTGATGCCATATCTGTAATCTATTGTGCAAAAGGATGTCATATGTGGTGTTTCATGCTGTTGTGCCTGTTGGGGGTCGTGGATCATCGTATAAAAAGGCTGAAGGAGAACGACCTGTACTGGGTGTCCAAGCATCTTTTTCCATCTCCCGGTTCCTAAAAATTATCTCCAGGTTCCTAAAATCAATGCCATACCTGTACTGGATTGTTCAAAAGGATGGCATATGTGGTGTTTCCTGCTGTTGTTTCTGTTGAGGGTCCGGGACCCTCTTATAAAAAGGCTGAAGAAGAACTAAGTGTACTGGTTGTCCAAGCATCTTTTTCCATCTCCCGGTTCCTAAAAATTATCTCCAGGTTCCTAAAATTGATGCCATACCTGTACTGGATTGTTCAAAAGGATGGCATATGTGGTGTTTCCTGCTGTTGTTTCTGTTGAGGGTCCGGGACCCTCTTATAAAAAGGCTGAAGGAGAACGAGCTGTACTGGGTGTCCAAGCATGTTTTTCCATCTCCTGGTTCCTAAAAATTATCTCCGGGTTCCTAAAATGGATGCCATACCTGTACTGGATTGTTCAAATGGATGGCATATGTGGTGTTTCATGCTGTTGTTTCTGTTGAGGGTCCTGGACCCTCGTCTAAAAAGGCTGAAGGAGAACGAAGTGTACTGGTTGTCCAAGCATCTTTTTCCATCTCCCGGTTCCTAAAAATTATCTCCGGGTTCCTAAAATGGATGCCATACCTGTACTCTATTGTTAAAAAGGATGGCATATGTGGTGTTTCATGCTGTTGTTTCTGTTGAGGGTCCTGGACCCTTGTCTAAAAAGGCTGAAGGAGAATGACCTGTACTGGGTGTCCAAGCATCTTTTTCCATCTCCAGGTTCCTAAAAATTATCTCCGGGTTCCTAAAATCGATGCCATACTTGTACTGGATTGTTCAAAAGGATGGCATATGTGGTGTTTCATGCTGTTGTGCCTGTTGAGGGTCCTGGACCCTCGTCTAAAAAGGCTGAAGGAGAACGAAGTGTACTGGTTGTCCAAGCATCTTTTTCCATCTCCCGGTTCCTAAAAATTATCTCCAGGTTCCTAAAATGGATGCCATACCTGTACTGGATTGTTCAAAAGGATGGCATATGTGGTGTTTCCTGCTGTTGTTTCTGTTGAGGGTCCTGGACCCTCGTCTAAAAAGGCTGAAGGAGAACGAGCTGTACTGGGTGTCCAAGCATCTTTTTCCATCTCCCGGTTCCTAAAAATTATCTCCGGGTTCCTAAAATCGATGCCATACCTGTACTGGATTGTTCAAAAGGATGGCATATGTGGTGTTTCATGCTGTTGTTTCTGTTGAGGGTCCTGGACCCTCGTCTAAAAAGGCTGAAGGAGAACGAAGTGTACTGGTTGTCCAAGCATCTTTTTCTATCTCCCGGTTCCTAAAAATTATCTCCGGGTTCCTAAAATTGATGCCATAGCTGTACTGGATTGTTCAAAAGGATGGCATATGTGGTGTTTCATACTGTTGTTTCTGTTGATGGTCCTGGACCCTCGTCTAAAAAGGCTGAAGGAGAACGAAGTGTACTGGTTGTCCAAGCATCTTTTTCCATCTCCCGGTTCCTAAAAATTATCTCCGGGTTCCTAAAAACGATACCATACCTGTACTGGATTGTTCAAAAGGATGGCATATGTGGTGTTTCCTGCTGTTGTTTCTGTTGAGGGTCCTGGACCCTCGTCTAAAAAGGCTGAAGAACGAAGTGTAATGGTTGTCCAAGCATCTTTTTCCATCTCCCGGTTCCTAAAAATTATCTCCGGGTTCCTAAAATGGATGCCATACCTGTACTCTATTGTGCAAAAGGATGGCATATGTGGTGTTTCATGCTGTTGTTTCTGTTGAGGGTCTTGGACCCTCTTATAAAAAGGCTGATGGAGAACGACCTGTACTGGGTGTCCAAGCATCTTTTTCCATCTCCAGGTTCCTAAAAATTATCTCCGGGTTCCTAAAATCGATGCCATACTTGTACTGGATTGTTCAAAAGGATGGCATATGTGGTGTTTCATGCTGTTGTGCCTGTTGAGGGTCCTGGACCCTCGTCTAAAAAGGCTGAAGGAGAACGAAGTGTACTGGTTGTCCAAGCATCTTTTTCCATCTCCCGGTTCCTAAAAATTATCTCCAGGTTCCTAAAATGGATGCCATACCTGTACTGGATTGTTCAAAAGGATGGCATATGTGGTGTTTCATGCTGTTGTTTCTGTTGAGGGTCCTGGACCCTCGTCTAAAAAGGCTGAAGGAGAACGAGCTGTACTGGGTGTCCAAGCATCTTTTTCCATCTCCCGGTTCCTAAAAATTATCTCCGGGTTTCCTAAAATCGATGCCATACCTGTACTGGATTGTTCATAAGGATGGCATATGTGGTGTTTCATGCTGTTGTTTCTGTTGAGGGTCCTGGACCCTCGTCTAAAAAGGCTGAAGGAGAACGAAGTGTACTGGTTGTCCAAGCATCTTTTTCTATCTCCCGGTTCCTAAAAATTATCTCCGGGTTCCTAAAATTGATGCCATAGCTGTACTGGATTGTTCAAAAGGATGGCATATGTGGTGTTTCATACTGTTGTTTCTGTTGATGGTCCTGGACCCTCGTCTAAAAAGGCTGAAGGAGAACGAAGTGTACTGGTTGTCCAAGCATCTTTTTCCATCTCCCGGTTCCTAAAAATTATCTCCGGGTTCCTAAAAACGATACCATACCTGTACTGGATTGTTCAAAAGGATGGCATATGTGGTGTTTCCTGCTGTTGTTTCTGTTGAGGGTCCTGGACCCTCGTCTAAAAAGGCTGAAGAAGAACGAAGTGTAATGGTTGTCCAAGCATCTTTTTCCATCTCCCGGTTCCTAAAAATTATCTCCGGGTTCCTAAAATGGATGCCATACCTGTACTCTATTGTGCAAAAGGATGGCATATGTGGTGTTTCATGCTGTTGTTTCTGTTGAGGGTCTTGGACCCTCTTATAAAAAGGCTGATGGAGAACGACCTGTACTGGGTGTCCAAGCATTTTATTCCATCTCCCGGTTCCTAAAAATTATCTCCGGGTTCCTAAAATCGATGCCATACCTGTACTCTATTGTGCAAAAGGAAGTAACCTTACCATGGGTCTCAGACGCATGTCTTGTTGTTATATTTTGTCAGGGTAATCGGGCAGGCCATATAGACCTCACCCGATAGGGGGAGTAACATGTATTAAAGTGCTAAGAATAGTAATACTTAACACAACCTAGGCCTAGATTTAGAGTTCGGCGGTAGCCGTCAAAACCAGCGTTAGAGGCTCCTAACGCTGGTTTTGGCCGCCCGCTGGTATTTGGAGTCAGTGATTAAAGGGTCTAACGCTCACTTTACAGCCGCGACTTTTCCATACCGCAGATCCCCCTACGCCATTTGCGTAGCCTATCTTTTCAATGGGATCTTCCTAACGCCGGTATTTAGAGTCGTTTCTGCAGTGAGCGTTAGAGCTCTAACGACAAGATTCCAGCCGCCTGAAAATAGCAGGAGTTAAGAGCTTTCTGGCTAACGCCGGTTTATAAAGCTCTTAACTACTGTACCCTAAAGTACACTAACACCCATAAACTACCTATGTACCCCTAAACCGAGGTCCCCCCACATCGCCGACACTCGATTAAAAATTTTAACCCCTAATCTGCCGACCGCCACCTACGTTATACTTATGTACCCCTAATCTGCTACCCCTAACATCGCCGACCCCTATGTTATATTTATTAACCCCTAATCTGCCCCCCTCAACGTCGCCGACACCTACCTACACTTATTAACCCCTAATCTGCCGAGCGGACCTGAGCGCTACTATAATAAAGTTATTAACCCCTAATCCGCCTCACTAACCCTATCATAAATAGTATTAACCCCTAATCTGCCCTCCCTAACATCGCCGACACCTACCTTCAATTATTAACCCCTAATCTGCCGACCGGAGCTCACCGCTATTCTAATAAATGTATTAACCCCTAAAGCTAAGTCTAACCCTAACACTAACACCACCCTAAATTAAATATAATTTACATCTAACGAAATTAATTAAGTCTTATTAAATAAATGATTCCTATTTAAAGCTAAATACTTACCTGTAAAATACATCCTAATATAGCTACAATATAAATTATAATTATATTATAGCTATTTTAGGATTAATATTTATTTTACAGGCAACTTTGTAATTATTTTAACCAGGTACAATAGCTATTAAATAGTTAAGAACTATTTAATAGTTACCTAGTTAAAATAATAACAAATTTACCTGTAAAATAAATCCTAACCTAAGATATAATTAAACCTAACACTACCCTATCAATAAAATAATTAAATAAACTACCTACAATTACCTACAATTAACCTAACACTACACTATCAATAAATTAATTAAACACAATTGCTACAAATAAATACAATTAAATAAACTATCTAAAGTACAAAAAATAAAAAAGAACTAAGTTACAGAAAATAATAAAATATTTACAAAGATAAGAAAAATATTACAACAATTTTAAACTAATTACACCTACTCTAAGCCCCCTAATAAAATAACAAAGCCCCCCAAAATAAAAAATTCCCTACCCTATTCTAAAATACAAATATTACAAGCTCTTTTACCTTACCAGCCCTGAACAGGGCCCTTTGCGGGGCATGCCCCAAGAATTTCAGCTCTTTTGCCTGTAAAAAAAAACATACAATACCCCCCCCCCCAACATTACAACCCACCACCCACATACCCCTAATCTAACCCAAACCCCCCTTAAATAAACCTAACACTACCCCCCTGATGATCTTCCTACCTTGTCTTCACCATGCCAGGTTCACCGATCCGTCCTGGCTCCAAGATCTTCATCCAACCCAAGCGGGGGCTAGACATCCACTGAAGAAGTCCAGAAGAGGGTCCAAAGTCTTCCTCCTATCCGGCAAGAAGAGGACATCCGGACCGGCAAACATCTTCTCCAAGCGGCATCTTCTATCTTCTTCCATCCGATGACGACCGGCTCCATCTTGAAGACCTCCAGCGCGGATCCATCCTCTTCTTCCGACGACTAGACGACGAATGACGGTTCCTTTAAGGGACGTCATCCAAGATGGCGTCCCTCGAATTCCGATTGGCTGATAGGATTCTATCAGCCAATCGGAATTAAGGTAGGAATTTTCTGATTGGCTGATGGAATCAGCCAATCAGAATATAGTTCAATCCGATTGGCTGATCCAATCAGCCAATCAGATTGAGCTCGCATTCTATTGGCTGTTCCGATCAGCCAATAGAATGCGAGCTCAATCTGATTGGCTGATTGGATCAGCCAATCGGATTGAACTATATTCTGATTGGCTGATTCCATCAGCCAATCAGAAAATTCCTACCTTAATTCCGATTGGCTGATAGAATCCTATCAGCCAATCGGAATTCGAGGGACGCCATCTTGGATGACGTCCCTTAAAGGAACCGTCATTCGTCGTCTAGTCGTCGGAAGAAGAGGATGGATCCGCGCTGGAGGTCTTCAAGATGGAGCCGGTCGTCATCGGATGGAAGAAGATAGAAGATGCCGCTTGGAGAAGATGTTTGCCGGTCCGGATGTCCTCTTCTTGCCGGATAGGAGGAAGACTTTGGACCCTCTTCTGGACTTCTTCAGTGGATGTCTAGCCCCCGCTTGGGTTGGATGAAGATCTTGGAGCCAGGACGGATCGGTGAACCTGGCATGGTGAAGACAAGGTAGGAAGATCATCAGGGGGGTAGTGTTAGGTTTATTTAAGGGGGGTTTGGGTTAGATTAGGGGTATGTGGGTGGTGGGTTGTAATGTTGGGGGGGGGGTATTGTATGTTTTTTTTTACAGGCAAAAGAGCTGAAATTCTTGGGGCATGCCCCGCAAAGGGCCCTGTTCAGGGCTGGTAAGGTAAAAGAGCTTGTAATATTTGTATTTTAGAATAGGGTAGGGAATTTTTTATTTTGGGGGGCTTTGTTATTTTATTAGGGGGCTTAGAGTAGGTGTAATTAGTTTAAAATTGTTGTAATATTTTTCTTATCTTTGTAAATATTTTATTATTTTCTGTAACTTAGTTCTTTTTTATTTTTTGTACTTTAGATAGTTTATTTAATTTTATTTATTTGTAGCAATTGTGTTTAATTAATTTATTGATAGTGTAGTGTTAGGTTAATTGTAGGTAATTGTAGGTAGTTTATTTAATTATTTTATTGATAGGGTAGTGTTAGGTTTAATTATATCTTAGGTTAGGATTTATTTTACAGGTAAATTTGTTATTATTTTAACTAGGTAACTATTAAATAGTTCTTAACTATTTAATAGCTATTGTACCTGGTTAAAATAATTACAAAGTTGCCTGTAAAATAAATATTAATCCTAAAATAGCTATAATATAATTATAATTTATATTGTAGCTATATTAGGATTTATTTTACAGGTAAGTATTTAGCTTTAAATAGGAATCATTTATTTAATAAGAGTTAATTTATTTCGTTAGATAAAAATTATATTTAACTTAGGGGGGTGTTAGTGTTAGGGTTAGACTTAGCTTTAGGGGTTAATACATTTATTAGAATAGCGGTGAGCTCCGGTCGGCAGATTAGGGGTTAATAATTGAAGGTAGGTGTCGGCGATGTTAGGGAGGGCAGATTAGGGGTTAATACTATTTATGATAGGGTTAGTGAGGCGGATTAGGGGTTAATAACTTTATTATAGTAGCGCTCAGGTCCGCTCGGCAGATTAGGGGTTAATAAGTGTAGGCAGGTGTCGGCGACGTTGTGGGGGGCAGATTAGGGGTTAATAAATATAACATAGGGGTCGGCGATGTTAGGGCAGCAGATTAGGGGTACATAGGGATAACGTAGGTGGCGGCGGTTTACGGAGCGGCAGATTAGGGGTTAAAAGTGTAATGCAGGGGTCAGCGATAGCGGGGGGCGGCAGATTAGGGGTTAATAAGTGTAAGGTTAGGGGTGTTTAGACTCGAGGTACATGTTAGAGTGTTAGGTGCAGACGTAGGAAGTGTTTCCCCATAGGAAACAATGGGGCTGCGTTAAGAGCTGAACGCTGCTTTTTTGCAGGTGTTAGGTTTTTTTTCAGCTCAAACAGCCCCATTGTTTCCTATGGGAGAATCGTGCACGAGCACGTTTTTGATGCCGGCCGCGTCCGTAAGCAACTCTGGTATCGAGAGTTGCATTTGCGGTAAATATGCTCTACGCTCCTTTTTTGGAGCCTAACGCAGCATTTGTTTGAACTCTCGATACCAGAGTTAAATTTATGGTGCGGCCAGAAAAAAACCCGCGGAGCGTTAACATCCCTTTTACCGCCGAACTCCAAATCTAGGCCCTAGTAACCATGGGTCCCAGACGGCATGTCTTATTGTTATATTTTGTCTTGGTAATCAGGAAGACCATATAGACCTAGCTCCCCCGATAGGGGGAGTAAAAGCGATTAAAGTGCTAAGAATAGTACTACTTAACACAACCTAGTTACCATTGGTCCCAGACCACATGTCTTATTGTTATATTTTGTCAGGGTAATCAGGCAGGCTGTATAGACCTCCCCCGATAGGGGGAGTTACAGGGATTAAAGTGCTAAGAATAGTACTACTTAACACAACCTAGTTACCATGGGTACCAGACCACATGTCTTATTGTTATATTTTGTCAGGGTAATCATGCAGGCCATATAGACCTCCCCAGATAGGGGGAGTAACAGGTATTAAAGTGCTAAGAATAGTACTACTTAACACAACCTAGTTACCATGGGTCCCAGACGGCATGTCTTATTGTTATATATTGTCTTGGTAATCAGGAAGACCATATAGACCTCCCCCGATAGGGGGAGTAAAAGCGATTAAAGTGCTAAGAATAGTACTACTTAACACAACCTAGTTACCATTGGTCCCAGACCGCATGTCTTATTGTTATATTTTGTCAGGGTAATCAGGCAGGCCATATAGACCTACCCAGATAGGGGGAGTTACAGGGATTAAAGTGCTAAGAATAGTACTACTTAACACAACCTTACCATGGGTCTCAGACCGCATGTCTTATTGCTATATTTTGTCAGGGTAATCATGCAGGCCATATAGACCTCCCCAGATAGGGGGAGTAACAGGTATTAAAGTGCTAAGAATAGTACTACTTAACACAACCTAGTTACCATGGCTACCAGACCGCATGTCTTGTTGTTATATTTTGTCAGGGCAATCATGCAGGCCATATAGACCTCCCCCGATAGGGGGAGTTACAGGGATTAAAGTGCTAAGAATAGTACTACTAAACACAACCTAATTATGATGGGTCCCAGACCGCATGTTTTATTATTATACTTTGTCAGGGTAATCATGCAGGCCATATAGACCTCCCCGATATGGGGAGTAACAGGTATTAAACTGCTAAGAACAGTACTACTTAACACAACCTAGTTACGATGGGTCCCAGACCGCATGTCTTGTTGTGATACTTTGTCAGGGTAATCAGGCAGGCCATATAGACCTCCCCCAATATGGGGAGTAACAGGTATTAAACTGCTAAGAACAGTACTACTTAACACAACCTAGTTACCATAGCTCCCAGACCGCATGTCTTGTTGGGATACTTTGTCAGGGTAATCAGGCAGGCCATATAGACCTCCCCGATATGGGGAGTAAAAGGGATTAAAGTGCTAAGAATACTACTACTTAACACAACCTAGTTACCATGGCTCCCGGACCGCATGTCTTATTGTTATATTTTGTCAGGGTAATCAGGCAGGCCATATAGACCTCACCTGATCGGGTGAGTTACAGGGATTAAAGTGCTAAGAATAGTACTACTTAACACAACATAATTACCATGGCTCCGAGACCGCATGTTTATTATATTATTATACTTTGTCAGGGTAATCATGCAGGCTATATAGACCTCCCCCAATATCGGGACTAACAGGTATTAAAGTGCTAAGAACAGTACAATTTAACACAACCTAGTTACCATGGGTCCCAGACCACATGTTTTGTTGTTATACTTTGTCAGGGTAATCATGCAGGCCATATAGAACTCCCCCGATAGGGGGAGTAAAAGGGATTAAAGTGTTAAGAATAGTACTACTAAACACAACCTAATTACCATGGGTCCCAGACTGCATGTCTTGTTGTTATACTTTCTCAGGGTAATCATGCAGGCCATATAGACCTACACAGATCGGGGGAGTAACATGGATTAAAGTGTTAAGAATAGTACTAATATAAACACAACCTAGTTACCATGGGTCCCAGACCGCATGTCTTGTTGTTATAATTTGTCAGGGTGATCATGCAGGCCATATAGACCTCCCCCAATAGGGGGAGTTACAGGGATTAAAGTGCTAAGAATAGTACTATTTAACACAACCTAGTTACCATGGGTTCCAGACCGCATGTTTTATTATTGTACTTTGTCAGGGTAATTATATATCTATCAAATCTATCTATTTATCTTCTATCGATTCTATCTAACTATCAATCTATGTATATCTATCTATCAAATCTATCTATCTCGTGGCTGGACTGATTTGAGACAGCCACTTGTGTTTAGGCCAAATTTGAAGTAGGAGGACAGACCAATCATCTTCTTCCATCTCCCTGTTCCAAAAATGCAGCCCATATAGACCTCCCCCAATAGGGGGAGTAACAGGTAGTAAACTGCTAAGAATAATATTACTTAACACACCACGGGTCCCAGACCGCATGTCTTATTGTTATACTCTGTCAGGGAAATCATATATCTATCAAATCTATCTATTTATCTATCAAATCTATCTAACTATCAATCGTATTCATCAAATATAAATTGCATCTATTGATCGATGTAATTCGTATCTATCAAATGTATATTGCATCTTTTGATCTATGTAATTCGTATCTATAAAATGTATATTGCATCGAGTGATCTATGTAATTTGTATCTATCATCAAATGTATATTGCATCTATTGATCTATGTAATTTGTATCTATCATATGTATATTGCATCTATTGATCTATGTAATGTATGTATCTAACTATCAAATCTATCTAACTTGTGGTTGTGCAAATGGACTGTTTATAGTTGTTTGCGGTGCATTACACGGGGAGTTTGGTCTGTCACTGTGAAGCGGGCGTAACCCTTACACTACCTGATCGATACTACATCATACCTGATGTTTTAAAGCACGTTATTCAAATTTTTTTTAGGAATGTTAGGTGATTAAGGCACAGTGTCTGCATCAACTATGTAATTTTCCGTGGGAGTTTTGCCATGGATCCCCCTCCGGCATGCCACAGTCCAGGTGTTAGTCCCCTTGAAACAACTTTTCCATCACTATTGTGGCCAGAAAGAGTCCTTGTGGGTTTTAAAGTTCGCCTGCCTATTGAAGTCAATGGCGGTTCACGTGGTTCGCCGGTTTGCGGACAGTAGCGGAAGTTTGAGTCATCACTATTGATAATAAGCGCAGATTAGTCGCTGGCATTGGTATAACTTGGGCAAATGGTTTCTCAAATATTTCTGTAGGTTTCAACATTGGACTAAGATCCAGTCAAGTTGCAGAACTGCTGTTCTAAAAACCATTGAGATGGCTATTGAACAAGGTATTCATGAATTTGTGATCATTACTGACTCAAACTATGTACGTGACAGTTTTGTTGAATACCTGCCAACTTGGAAAAGAAATGGCATGCAGAAAACTAACAACAAACCAGTCAAACATGGCAAATTCTGCGAGATTGATAATCTAGTGGTTTCCAATGGGTTAACCATACACTGGAAGAAGACCAAGGGTCATTCCAGGATTCTAGGTCCTGAAAAGGAAGGCAATGATCTTGCAGATTCATTAGCCAAACAAGGAGCCATAACTGTAGAACTCCTTAATATCGACCACTTAATGGGTGCAATTCAGGTAGAAGCCATTACCAGAAACCAGGCTAGACAGCAGAGTGAGCCTTACCTGGTACAATGGAGTCAGGATTCTCCTAGTGAGGACCTGATCACTAGTCAAAAGGAAGACCCCATTGTAGGCATCTTCTATAAACACATAGAAGATCCTGAAAGCAACCCCATCTCAAAAGAGAACGGTATAGGTAAGGAAGATCTTAGAATCTTAATGAAATCCAAATCACAATTCAAGTTACAGGATGGTTTGTTAATTAGAACCGCCAAAACTGGCATCCAGCAATGGGTGGTACCTACAAAGTTCAGAGGTCTCATGCTTCAACATGCCAATGATGCTTCCACATCTGGCCATCGTGGTGCCAAATTAACGTATGAAATATTGCGTGACTCTGCCTTCTTGCCTCACATGTTGAAGGATGTTCAAACCTACTGTCAAGGTTGTTTAATCTGTCCACAGTTCCAACCCACTGCACCAACGCATAGAGCGCCATTGCAGAAAAGGGGGAGGGTAAGGCCATGGTCAGATATATAAATTGATTTTATTGGTCCAGTAACTAGGTCATCTAGAGGTAGCAAATACATGTTAACAGTGACATGCCTGTTCACTAAATGGTTAGAGTGCATCAGTGCACCTAACAATAGTGCTGAAACATTCACAGCATTGCTCATCAACCACATGTTTTCCAGATTTGGTTTACCCCAGGGAATCTAATCCGATTGGGGGACCCACTTCACTAGCGAAGTGATGACCAAAATGGGGAAAATAAAAAGGGGTAAAAAAAAAGCTCCATATTGCATATAGAGCTGCCTCAAGTGGTGGCGTAGAGCGTTACAACCAGTCTATTGTGAAAATCCTCAAAAGGTTTGTGAGTGAAACAGGTAAAGACTGGGATGTAAAATTACCTCTAGTCCTAATGGCATTAAGAGCAACTCCAAGTAGTGCTACTAAGATGCCAACTTTTGAATCAATGATGGGTAGAACAATGGTTCTACCCCAACATCTACTGTACCATACATCAGACCAAAACTTGATAAATGCTGCCAATACACATCAATATGTGGAGAACTTAAGGAAGCACCTGCAATATGCCTTTGCATTTGCTCAAAGGAACATAGAAAAATCCACAACTGCTGCTAAAACCTATTATGATCTGAAAACATCCAAAAAGGAATATGAAATAGATGATAAATTTTATCTTTTTTAACTTTGTAAGCGATCAGGTTAAGGAGAAGAAATTTCTTCCATCCTGGAAGGGTCCTTTTGTCATTACTGACAAAATATCTCCAGTTGCGTATAAAATTAGGATCCCTAAAAATGATACTTTTGGGTCTATATTAATCAGTTGTGAGCGTGCCATCCTAGATCCAAACTACAAGTCATAGAGGGAGAATGAAGTGTCATATCCCCAAATGCACTAAAGAAATATTGTAGTTTAAATATGCCTAGCTAACGAACATAAATATAAGGATCGAAAAACAACGGACTCTCTTCATAGGAGACTGCCTATGATGCATACTGTCAAAACACTCACCAAGTACCACTGACTTTGAGCCAATTCCAATACATGTGTCCTACATTCATTGAAAAGTGGAAGGGGGATTTATGTCAGGATATCTGTGAGAGTTATTAAATAATATATATATATATATATATATATATATATATATATATATTTATACATGACAAGACCAAAGGGTTCATTATATATGAAACTGGTTGCATTAGTTTTATTTACTATAAATTACAGTTCTCTACCAGATGGTTTGGGCTGGGTAACACAACCCCCCCCCCCCTCTGCTTTGACTAGAATACAAATTACAAGCCAGAATTTCCCAATTCATCAAAGGAATTGTTTTCAAGTTATCTTAAAAAGATCACTTCAAAAAAAGCCTGTATAAAGAGTTCCCCTATCTGGAGGAGTGGACGGTCTGTCTGGAAGGATAATGGTATATATAACCATTCTCAAAGGATGTGGCTCATCTCATTTAGGTGCTGTGACTAAATACACATAAGGCATCTGAACTCAAGTTACCTACAGACATATGGGAATTCTGTGACTTACTCTTCATATAAAATTATAGTAACAACATATATATATATATATATATATATATATATATATATATATATATATATATATATATATATACAGGGAGTGCAGAATTATTAGGCAAGTTGTATTTTTGAGGATTAATTTTATTATTGAACAACAACCATGTTCTCAATGAACCCAAAAAACTCATTAATATCAAAGCTGAATAGTTTTGGGAGTAGTTTTTAGTTTGTTTTTAGTTTTAGCTATTTTAGGGGGATATCTGTGTGTGCAGGTGACTATTACTGTGCATAATTATTAGGCAACTTAACAAAAAACAAATATATACCCATTTCAATTATTTATTTTTACCAGTGAAACCAATATAACATCTCAACATTCACAAATATACATTTCTGACATTCAAAAACAAAACAAAAACAAATCAGTGACCAATATAGCCACCTTTCTTTGCAAGGACACTCAAAAGCCTGCCATCCATGGATTCTGTCAGTGTTTTGATCTGTTCACCATCAACATTGCGTGCAGCAGCAACCACAGCCTCCCAGACACTGTTCAGAGAGGTGTACTGTTTTCCCTCCTTGTAAATCTCACATTTGATGATGGACCACAGGTTCTCAATGGGGTTCAGATCAGGTGAACAAGGAGGCCATGTCATTAGATTTTCTTCTTTTATACCCTTTCTTGCCAGCCACGCTGTGGAGTACTTGGACGCTTGTAATGGAGCATTGTCCTGCATGAAAATCATGTTTTTCTTGAAGGATGCAGACTTCTTCCTGTACCACTGCTTGAAGAAGTTGTCTTCCAGAAACTGGCAGTAGGACTGGGAGTTGAGCTTGACTCCATCCTCAACCCGAAAAGGCCCCACAAGCACATCTTTGATGATACCAGCCCAAACCAGTACTCCACCTCCACCTTGCTGGCGTCTGAGTCGGACTGGAGCTCTCTGCCCTTTACCAATCCAGCCACGGGCCCATCCATCTGGCCCATCAAGACTCACTCTCATTTCATCAGTCCATAAAACCTTAGAAAAATCAGTCTTGAGATATTTCTTGGCCCAGTCTTGACGTTTCAGCTTGTGTGTCTTGTTCAGTGGTGGTCGTCTTTCAGCCTTTCTTACCTTGGCCATGTCTCTGAGTATTGCACACCTTGTGCTTTTGGGCACTCCAGTGATGTTGCAGCTCTGAAATATGGCCAAACTGGTGGCAAGTGGCATCTTGGCAGCTGCACGCTTGACTTTTCTCAGTTCATGGGCAGTTATTTTGCGCCTTGGTTTTTCCACACGCTTCTTGCGACCCTGTTGACTATTTTGAATGAAATGCTTGATTGTTCGATGATCACGCTTCAGAAGCTTTGCAATTTTAAGAGTGCTGCATCCCTCTGCAAGATATCTCACTATTTTTGACTTTTCTGAGCCTGTCAAGTCCTTCTTTTGACCCATTTTTCCAAAGGAAAGGAAGTTGCCTAATAATTATGCACACCTGATATAGGGTGTTGATGTCATTAGACCACACCCCTTCTCATTACAGAGATGCACATCATATGCTTAATTGGTAGTAGGCTTTCAAGCCTATACAGCTTGGAGTAAGACAACATGCATAAAGAGGATGATGTGGTCAAAATACTCATTTGCCTAATAATTCTGCACTCACTGTATATATATATATATATATATATATATATATATATATATATATATATATATATATATATATATATATATATGTATTGATCTGAAACTTACTATATTGGATAGATGTCTGCTGTATTGAAGGGCTGCATTGGTGAATTTGAAAGGTGTTGTAGAGTCTCAGAATAATAACATCTGTTTCTTTTTATTTTTCAGACATGTAATAACAAGATGTCCTATGAATATTGGTCATAAACATGAATCCATGCACTCAAAAATTCTTAGAAACATGAAATATACTGTATTCACATTAAGATACAATATAATGCCAGGATGTTGAATGCAATGAATCTGTAAAGAGCCAAATAATTTAAAGTATATTGCTTACTAGTATGATACTGGAAGTATACAAATGTTTGGTCTCTATAAATACATGCTAAGTTATATGGGATGGGGCATATATGTTGGCCAGATAAGTTTATTAATACTGGAAATTATAATATATTAAATAAACATTTTAAAGGTCAGATAGTAAGCTGTTAGCAGTAAATTGATTGTGAAACTGCATTTCTGGTTATCTGCTACCCCCTAGTGGATTAAAACTGGTATGAGAGCCAAACAAATTGACTGTTTAAAATAGCCATATGTTCCCAGCAAGCCAATCAAATGTTTCAGCTCAAAGGGCCTATCAAAGAGACAAGCTCAGAGGGCCAATGGAAAGACAAGCATCCGTTAAGTGCATATCCGGACATTCACCAATGATTACAAAAAAGGGAGGGGCCTATCACTTGAAAAGCTCATGCATAGGAGAAAGAAGAGGTCCTTGTTTGCTAACATTTTGACTGATAACTTTGCTGCCATTTTGGGACACAGTCACTATAAGCGAAATTGGGCTACCTTTTCTTATCCATATTGCAAAATATATCTCTTATTTTATGAGGTGAAATTGGACTTATCGGAGAAAGCTGAGACTGAGACACTCAATTGGTTTTATGTGGTGACGTATGACTGTTCTATATTTTTATTATTTTAAACAAAGGAATTCTAAGGCTATAGTTAAATTGCAGCTAGTAATTTAAAGAGCATATTTGTGATATTTTAATGCTATTATTGTAAGTAAAGTTAATTTTAAGGGTATATCTTTTATGATCTTTGTAAAGAATATTATAACAGCATAAATGTGTATGGTCGATTCCTAATCTAGTTTCTATAAATATAATTCAATGTGTTTATAAATTTAACTAATCTAAAGAATTTAGGAATAATTATTTCAATTGTTTCGTATATACATTTTAAATGAGGTTTTATTTTAAAGAATAATAATAAATAAGTTGTACAATAACCCTGCTATATACTGACAAATTAATAAATTTCAAATAGGTGTTTTTCCAGTAAGTCACATACTGCATTCTCAAGTGCTTCTGTATCCATTCTTATTAGGTGAGGGTTCTAAGTCATTCTGTTCTGTAATCTAGTTGTCTGGGGAAGGAGTGCACTGCAGCTTCTGGCCCGTGAACTTCTGTATGTCGCATAGTCTAGCCAAACAACATAAGCTAAGATCACAGTCTTAGAACACTCGAGTGGCTTCTTCTAAGGTTATTCTGTATCTTTGCACCAATACCAGCCGTAGATTACTTATTAATAAGGAAAAGCATGATAGAATCTGTAAAATCTATATTTATGCAGAGAGCTTCTCTAAGACACGTCTTGTTGGCTCGGCTCCTTGCTCCGCCCCTCAAACATAATGATTATTAATAAATCCAATCTGGACAACAAACAACCTGAATTAACCAAATCTGTCTAATTAGATCAGAGAGGGAGATAGGGGTTTGGTAATCACTCACCTTCCTCTCCGTAGTGAAATTAACCGGCAGCCAATGAAACAGGTGATCATTATTTTGTTTTTATAATGATCATAATGATCAACTGCATCTAAGTGGGGCACGTTTTGAGGTTTTCACAGTTTTTCATGGTAGAAAAATGTGTAGTAAATGTAAAAGTAAAACATGGTCACTAATTAAACCACATTTGCTGACTGTCTAATGTGTCTGAAATGAATGCAGGCTTTTCTCTTATCTAGGCATAGATTAAAATAAACCCTTATATAGTACATCTTTCATAACATAGATGTTGAAATCTTGTCTAAAATATTTTCTTTCAGTAGTATATAAAGAATAAATAATTATTAATGGATGTTTCTGTTCTGAAAAATAATGTTTTGTGCTTGTGGCACATTAGGACATGTCATCCTGTTAGTTTATTTGTTGGGTTCAACGTCCCATTAAATATGTGATGAATTTAAAATCAGTTTAACATAAATACCCCGTTTACACTTTACAACCCATGTGACATTTTTTGGAAGTAGGTTAGGGGGTGGGGCTTTTTATACCTCACCCATTTAACCATTTCATGAATACAAAAGTGCCTGCTACTTTATACTAGCTACATATTGCAAAGCAAGTAGAGAAAATGAACAAAAGCAACATCTAATATATAATCTAACAATTTTGCAAGTTGCTTGTTTTTCTTGAAATAGTTAAATGAGAGGGGTATACATGTCTTACTCCAGATCTGCTTGGAGATTGTTCACATGGGTTGCAAATACTACTAATGTATATATGCACATTTGATTTTAAATATGTCATGTATGCAAATGCATTTAAAGGTGCAGAAAATGCTCTAACATACTGATGTTAAAGGGACACTGAAACCATTTTTTTTTCTTGATTCAGATAGAGCATGCACTTTTAAGCAGCTTTCTAATTTACTTCTATTATTAAATTTTCTTCATTCTCTTGGTATATTTATTTGAAAAGTAAGAATGTAAGTTTAGATGCCGGCCCATTTCTGGTGAACAACCTGGGTTGTTCTTGCTGATTGGTGGATAAACTCATCCACCAATAAACAAAAAAAAAATAAAGATATCAAGAGAACAAAGAAAAATTGATAATAGGAGTAAATTAGAAAGTTGCTTAAAATTGCATGCACTATCTTAATCATAAAATAAAAAAATGGGTTCAGTGTCCCTTTAATTCTACCAAGACAGGACAGTCATGAATATAGGAATCCAGGCAATTGTTTGCAAATAGCTAATTACTGTATATCTGCTCTTTAAACTTACCTTGAATAATAATTGACTTTTTGTTTTGATGCATTAATGGAACATGAAGCCCTAAATTGTTCATTCATGACTCAAGTAGAACATACAATTTTAAACAATTTTCCAAGGAGCCACAATGCATTGCTGCTTGTGAGTTGAACACATTTTAAAAACCAATGACAAGACAGCTAACTCCCAACAGTGCATTGTGGCTCCTAAGCCTACCTCGGAATGCTTTTTAACAAAAGACGCCAAACAGAGGAAGGAACTTAGATAATAGAAGTAAATTGGAAAGTTGTTTAAAATTGCAACCTCCATCTGAAGCATGAAATTTGTTTTTTACTTTAAAATGGTTACTAAATCTTGCATGCGATCTGTGATATGTCTGGTCAAATTACTGCTACAAAGAGAATTGCTGGGTATGTGTGTCTAATCTGAACTCCTCCTCAAATAGCTGCAATAAAGGGATCATCTGGTGCATTCATCTGATCTGAAAACTATTTGGACATATTGCTGTGGGCATGTAGCAGCAATAAAGTTTTTTTTCTGGGGGGGGGGGGGTCAAGCACATAATCTGCATTTGCTGCTGTTTTGCAGGGGTTGCTGGGGACATACATTAGGTCTGAAGACTGTCTTACAGCTTTATTATAAATGGGTTGATGAAGCCCTGCATCTGATCTACAGTCTGTCTGGACATACAGTAGTTTCCATAAAGGGGCTGCTGTGGTAGTATATCTGATTTGCAGTCTATCTGGGTTTGCAGTAGCCAATAAGAGGTTAATATGGGCATGTAGTGGCCATTATGGGATATTTTCTGAAGTTTGACATTATTCACTCTTAGAGGTCAGATTTTAAAAAGAACTAATGAAGTGTTTTGAGCTCAATTAAACAAAATGGGAATTAATTAAAACATTATTGTGAATGCCCTCTCTCACACCTTTTCTATTTCTCCCTGGTATAAAGTTCAACCCTGGCCAATTAATTCATGTTTAGAAATGAAATCTTCCATGTATGCCCAGCTAGCCAATAGCAAACATACTTTCAACATGAAAAGCCAATGTAGTCTTTTTCAGAAAATGCTAATCCCTTTCTAATTGACTAAGGATGTTTTAATAGATCTTGAGGTTGCAGATTTTTAGGTATTTCATGTAAAATGCCATCTTTCTCCTGTTTAAACAGAGGATAGATTTGCCTATGGCATCTTCTCATGGATCTTGCCAGTTAGCCTAGTAAATGAGGTGCTAGTATTTTTTGAATATTTAGTATTGAATATTAACTCAGATTGTGCTTTTTTGTATGGCATTTATCAGGGAAATTTTAAATAGTAACACTGATTTACTTTCTACGATAATAATATTACCACTAATTATGCAATGTCAAGGTCATGCTGTAAAGCATTGATTTCCATCTCATTGAGACCATTTATAAATGGCATAAACTGTAGGGAATGCTGGTGTTGTCAGAACCCAGAATGCAATGCAAGGATAATTAATCATGTTTTCATCACAAAGCTGCTGACAGCTTCAGCTATGAAATGTTTGGAAGGTTACACAATATATCACATACCAAGTGACCACAGACCTCTGAAAATCTAATATCTACTGACTTTAGTCTAATGCATCTTAAACAATTGTTACTTAATTTGCTAGTACAAAGTAATACTATGCATGTAACATACTGCTGAACCAGATATCATATATGACAGCTTTTAAAGGAAAAAAACTTAGTTGGATATGTAAATTTAAAGTGTGTTTTTATGCTTATATATGATAATAAAATGATATTTGTCACATTTAAAATAAGACTAGTAAACCTGTTATAATCAAAAAGAATTACACCAATGATAAATTGATTATTTCAATCAGATGCTGGTTCTTCCACATTGAAGAACCCATCAAGCTCCGTGGGAGGAAGGGTATCTTGGAGTCAAGCCTGGAACAGCCTTGGCACAGCTGAGTGCCAAGAGTCAGCCACAAATTTATGGTTGGAAACCAATGCAATCTGATCTGAGTTCACACTTCAAGGCTCACACTCTGTCTGACCCTACACCGTTACAGAACTCAGCTTTCTGCTATTCTGGCATATTTTTATTATCTACTGTATGGGCAAGTTATGTTGTCTGCAATAAAGCTATAATCTTCTTTGAAAATGCTGTATGTTTATAAAGTAATCTGTTTTAGCCTCAATGTCATTCTCATTGATTGTTTCAAAATAAAATTTCATTATTTGACACAGGAACAATTCTCTCAACTAGGAGGAACATTCTCTGATTAGTGAAGAGGTATAAACCACAATTAACAAAGCAAAACATCAGTGAATTATTATACCCACATATTCAAGTATGTTAAAAATGAAATGTCCAAAAAAAATCTATATGGACTGTTTAAATGCAGCAAACATTTGATTAGATGTCTTAAAGAGAAAATAATTAATGTGCAGTAGGAGCAGTATTACCGCTTTTTAAAGAGATAACTAATATCCTTAAAAATACATTGCAATTATTCTCTCGCTTTCTGTCTTTCTTCAAACCCCTTTTATTCTTTTTCTCTTCTATCCCTTCCTAGTTTTCATGTGATGTTATTAGCACCCACTTGGGTTTAACTACAAAAGAGGGGAGTTTACCCTTCCTTCTTTCCCCTCATTAATACCTGTTTAAGATAAAATGTAACTGACAATATCATTCAGTCTGAAGGGAGCTGCGTCTCCTAGAACAGTGATTTTTAACCTTATTTTTGCAGTGGCACACTTTTTTACATTAAAAAATCCTGTGGCACACCACCATCCCAAAATTTAAAAAAAATCACGCATTGTAGCCTAATACAGCATATATATACACATACACACAAACACACACATACTGTATGTATTGTGCTGTTATGCCATGCCTCCTACAAACTACCCCTGCACTGGGAGTAAAAAACAAGCAAAGTTTAAAAAATATGTCACACTGTTGTCAGTCTGCCGTGGCACACCTGAGGATCTCTCACGGCACACTAGTGTGCCACGGCACACTGGTTGAAAAACATTGTCCTAGAATGTACATTGTAAGCTCTAAAACTTTGTTTTCTCTTTGTAAGTTTTATATTTTTCACAATAAAGTCAGTTTTCAAAAAAATAAATAAATAAATAAAAAAAAAATACATTGCAATTATTACTTATCAGCTACCACAATTCTGATAAAAAACAACAAACATTACAAACAAACAAACAGTGTTATTATTAAATCTAGGGCTTCCACACTTAGGGGGCGATTTATCAAGCTGAGGTGGACAGGGGCGCACATACGCGCTCCTGTCCTCTGCAGCTCGCCTCTGGTGGGCTGAATTCCCCTTGCGGAATTCAGCATTGCACACGAGCGCTATTTTGCGCTCACGAGCAATCCCGTCCCCTGCCTGCGCACAGCTTAACATGCGCGGGCAGGAGCTGCCGATTACCCAGTCGGACTATACCAAGGAGAATGAAATTTGCCACTTTAGAGGTGGCGAAAGGTTAGGAAAGCAGTGGTCTAATAACCGCTGCTTGTTAAATACAGCGCGCAGGGGGAGGACTTCCGGGCAGAAGCCATCACTGGTTGCACTGAGCTTCAGCTCCTGAACCCTTCACCACCTTTCTTCTCATTTTGGGCTGAAAAAACGATATGGACATATCTAATCAGGTGGAGAGGTTTATCTGAGGACGCTCTGACCCAAGAGATAGGGTTTTGGATCGTAGTGTGGCTCCCCAGCCCTCAGTACCGGACTTTATTGCTTGAGGCCTTTCCCTATTTTTCGAAGCCTCTCTTGTCCACACAACTGCTGCACCTATTGTGTAGCCAATGCCCTACGTGGCAAATTATTATGGAGCTATCAATAAATAAGTGGAAAAAAAAAACCTGTATACTTCTAGAGGAGCACTTCGCGAAACTGCACTTACTAATCAAGAGGTGCTTTGATGAGAAATCATCTACTCTTACCAGTGGCAATGTTGACCTAATGGACGCAGCATGGGAGGCAGACTCCCTCGAGGGAGATAATGTGCACCTGGCGGATAAGTTCGAAGATCATGCCATAACTGTTTCCTTTTTTTTTTTTTCTTTTTTTTTTTTTATACATTTTTATTGAGGTACTCAAGTTAGGCATACAAACAGTATAAGTTTACAAAAAGAAATGCCATGCAGTAATTTGTCATGAAGAATCAAAGGAAAAATGTGAAGACCAACTTAATTTAACAATACGGTATAAAATCTGCCACATAACTTGCTAACAAAATAGTATACAGTTAAAGACGGCAAGGTTGGTATATAGTGCCTATACAAAAGGGAACCTTCCCTGCCCATCGCTAGAGGCCACTCTTGGACCTGAACTAAGGAAACATAACTGAAAGTAAGGGTAGGTAAAATGGAATGGAGAGACCACTCTTGGGTCTCACTTTTATGACCTCCAGTTTTATAGTTTATTGTTCTGTGCTGCAAATCCATGAGACTACAACAACAACCAGGTAATATGTTTAAGTGAGGAAGGCAGGTGTAAGATATTAATACTAGTTTTTTTTTTAAAAAAAAATACATTATTGAAAAATACATTTTATACAACACTTTAGTTTGATTGGCCAATCAACTCTTAGATTAACTTTTTATTTTTTATTTTTTATTTTTCTTATTTATATCTTTTGTCCCCTGTTTTATTCCAGAAATTTGATTATATATGCTACATTGCTTTTAATATAGTGTTTTTATAATATATTATTCATTAAAGGATTATTTATTTTCTCATAAGATATTTCAATAAACCATATTTTTAAGTCCTATCCTTATCTCTCTTCAAGTATTATTCAAAACAAATAAATATTTATTCACAATTTAGCTTAGTTTAGTGCTGTACTTTCACTTTTAGACAATTAATTTAACCTGGTAACTCAGGTTAAAATTAAATAGGCGCAACCTTGCTTTTTGTATTATCCACAATGTGTCTAAGTGAACAAACTATTGTCTGGGGATTCTGTAAACCTGTCCTACCAAGGGACACAAAAAATAAATACTTTTCACCACGGAGCTCTTAAATATCCACTGTAAATTGTATAGTGAGGAAAGAGAAAATAATAATAACAACATACATAGTGATAGTAAGGAGACATAATGTGATAGGATCTGTTATGGACCCAGAAATCTATGGTATGCGGAGGTTAATACATGTATGATAAGTGAGAGTAGTTTTAATGTGTTTATGTTACTTGCTGCCAGAACTGTGCGCTAGGGCTAAGTTGAAATCATTCTTAAATTATCAAAGGCTAGAGCAGTTTATTTTGTTAAAAAAAAAAAAAAAACCCTGACTGAGAAAAACATTGTGTCCATGATGCGTTGGAGCTGTGTATATAGTAATTTGTTAGGGATCAATACTACCCCAGGAAAGGCTTTGTAAGAGTGAACCTAGTAGCCATATATCTTATAAGGTGTATTGTCTGCTGTGCAAAGTTGTCCGAGTAATCCCCCCAGAATCAGAGAGTTAGAGAGAGTGAGCATGCCTTTGCTGTCTCGGCTGCTGACAGCTCAGCATTGGCAATATAATGCTTCGTAATAATATGTGTTAGTGAAGATGTACATAGAAATAGTTTTGTCTGGCCTCTATGTTTCTAGAGCGGGAATGACTACCATAATGAGGACATATATATAGGTGATTCATCAGATGTGTGATTAGCCATTGTGATATTCAACAGTATAAATGAGCTAAAGCCTCATAGGTCTAATTTGTGTTTACCCTACACCAAATATGCCCGTTATTCTATAGATTAGCTGTGAACACTAGAGATGGAGGATTATACACACAGTTCATGGGATAAATTTAACAATATGCAGCGGTGCCCAAGCACTTATCGTCCCCCAAACCTCAGGCTTTAATGCCACCATAAGGGTTCTTGAGTGCTAGGCTGGTATAATAGACTTAGCTGTAGGATAGAGTCCCGCATACAAAAAAGCAACAGTTCCAATTTTTTGTCCATGGGCAGCTTGAGAAATATTGGTGCTCCGCTTTCTCTGTCGTCCATGGCCTTGCCACCTGAACAATATTTAGTTCTCATCCTATGCCGGAACGCCAAGTCACGGCAAGCGCAGCAGTGATATGACTCAAAGATCTTGCCAAACAATGTCCCCACATGTTGGCTAAGACTTCCGTGCAGTCTATCGCCGGACTAACTGTAGCCCTTCTGACTCGTGTTGGATGTGGTGGTGGAGAGATGCAGGGCTCCTTCTTAGATGCGTTGAGAGGAAAGATGTGACTCTTAGGAGCGGTAGGAACTGTAGCTCGTTCTGAGGGTACAATGTTCTCCTGATTAAGCTCGCTGGGGACATTGACGCCGCTGAATGAACCGGACGGCTTTATTGTCTGGCAAACCGACCCAGGTAGTTGTGGACAGTAAAGAGTTGCTGTACTGACCGCTTGCTGAGGGTCAGGTATTCCATTAGTTTCCTCCGCAGCTGTTACAGGGTCGCAAGTAGAGATCCCCGTGCCTATGAAGCACTGATCCATGAGAGAATGTAGTTTGAGGAAATGCTCCTCTAGGAGATCGCCAATTGCTTCATGTAAGTGTTGCATAGCATAGTCGTCCCCAGAGTTGATGGGTAAAACCTGGTTATAGTTCAGCACTTACTTAGTGTCAGCATAACGACAGGGAAAATTGTAACCTGCCGGGGGGTATGAGGAGACCAAGGCCCCAAAGTGTCAAATCAGCCTAGTATTGGCATGGATGGTGCATTTGTGAGGTTAGATTATGAAAATTCTTTCAAGGAGCTGGAGCAGCATACAGATGTGCGACCAAACATGGCCGCTGCCCGGAAGTTCCCCCCGCCATAACTGTTTCCTGTCCTCAGCTGAGAGTTGCACATGCTGATGGCCAATTTCTACCTACGATGCAGAATATGTACTGCAAGGCTACCGATGGAGGGCTGGTGGATGCCGCTACGAGTGGGAACTATGGACGCGCTGAGGACAGGAAACCTCTAGGACACCGCAAGGGTTGTATGAAGGGGAGATCCCACATGTCCACAGCAAACAAGTGTTGCCTGGAGCTCATGTCGCTACTACAGGGGTTATAGCATACGCTCCCGGAGATGCACCTCTGCAGCAGCGGGACCCATATGGTCAGAGTCCTGCTCTTGTTTGCCCTCCACGGCAACAGAGAGAGCCAGATCGCGGCTCACGTTTGGCAGCAGCGAGACCCACAGCAGAGAACTGGCTGAGCACGCCTGCTAATAGCCGGCACAAGACTATCATATTCGGAGTCAAAGGTCGCCATTCTTGGAACAGCGGCCCCAATTGACATCTCAGATCGCATCCTCTGCACTCTAAGTCTCCTAGATACCGGTAAACCACTCACATAAAGACCCCGGAACATAGCTGGAAACTTGATAACAGCGCACAACCTTCCTCCACCCGGGTCAATGGGCAGGAGGCTCCTCTTGATGAGCGGCCAGGAGCAGTCGAGACTGTTGCTGAACAGAATGGGGATAGGTTGAGACACTAATTTCTGCCAATTTGGGGAGCTAAGCCCTCTAAATATATATATATGTTCATATTACTGTTAAATATAGCTTGTCACTTTAACGCTCAAGATTAGACGCCTAAGGCAATTGAATCGCTCCCTTCCTATCCTAGCCCCAAGCAATAGCTTGTATTGATTTCTCATTGGACACTATGCTAATGGTTATGGGTTAAATTTAGCAATGTATAATTTTGGGCACATAGACATTCTAACTGTTAGTTATTGAGTTGTGACTGATAGTTTCTTGTAAGTGATTAACGGTTTAATACCACTTTAAGAGACAGTCTTATGTTATCGAAAAAATGTGGTTAAGAATCAGTCTCTGTCTGCTATGTCTCCCTTTGCATGTAGGATTGGGTGGTCCCCTAGGGTTCTGATGCCATTGAAAAATTGTTTTCTCTTGTAAGGTGTATCTAGTCCACGGATCATCCATTACTTGTGGGATATTCTCCTTCCCAACAGGAAGCTGCAAGAGGATCACCCACAGCAGAGCTGTCTATATAGCTCCTCCTCTAACTGCCACTCCAAGTCATTCTCTTGCAGCTCTCGACAAGAAAGGAAGTAGCTAGAGAGATGTGGTGTTTTTATTTAGTTTATCTTCAATCAAAAGTTTGTTATTTTCAAATGGTACCGGAGTTGTACTATTTTAGCCTCAGGCAGAAAGTAGAAGAAGAGTCTGCCTGTGGTCTTTGATGATCTTAGCAGGTTGTAACTAAGATCCATTGCTGTTCTCACACATAACTGAAGAGAGAGCTAACTTCAGCTGGGGGAATGGCGTGCAGGGTCTCCTGCTATGAGGTATGTGCAGTTTACATTTTTCTAGAGAAAGAATATGCTAGAAAATGCTGTTAATACCGGATTTATTTAAGGTAAGCCTGATTACAGTGATTTAATAATGACTTGTATCATGCTTGCTGTAAAAGGTAATATTCTTATTACTTTCTCACATTACTGAAAAATAAAACGTTTGCTGGAAGTGTTTAAACGTTTTTTTATACATATTGGTGATAAAACTTTATTGGGGCCCAGTTTTTTCCACATGGCTGGCTAGATTTTGCCTAGGGATAGTTTTGTTAGGCCCTCTCACTGTGAATACAGAGTGGGAGGGGCCTATTTTCGTGCCTAAATGCGCATTAGATTTTGCAGCTTGAGACATCCAGTTTCCCTGAAGGAGTCCCCTGAACACTTAGGACCTCTCTAAAGGGTTTTTGTGCCTTTCAAAGTCGTTATATGGGCAGGTAGGGCCACAGCAGAGCTGTGGCAGTTTGTTGTGACTGTTGAAAAACGTTTATATCGTTTTTTTGATCCGGTTTTGAAACTAAGGGGTTAATCATCCATTTGCAAGTGGGTGCAATGCTCTGTTAATCTATTATACACACTGTAAAAATTTCGTAAGATTACTGCTTTTTATCACTGTTTTTCAATTTCTGACAAAATTTGTTTCTCTAAAAGGCACAGTACCGTTTTTATTTTTTGCTTGTTTACATTTATTAAAGTGTTTTCCAAGCTTGCTGGTCTCATTGCAAGGAGGAAGTTATGCTGACTTATTCGCCCCACGTGTTAGAACCTTTGACTCCCACTCAAGGGACTCCCGCTCAAGAGGAGCCAAGTACATCTAGCGCGCCCATGGCGTTTACTTTACAAGACATGGCAGCAGTTATGGATCATACCCCTACAGCAGTATTGTCCAATCTACCAGGGTTACAAGGAAAGCGAGACAGCTCTGGGGCTAGAAAAAATACAGAGCACTCTGCTGCTTTAGTAGCTATGTCTGATATCCCCTCACAATATGCAGAAGCTGAGGCAGGAGAGCTTCTTTCTGTGGGTGATTTTTCTGACTCAGGGAAGATGCTTCAACCTGATTCTGATATGTCTACATTTAAATTTAAGCTGGGACACCTCCGCGTGTTGCTCAGGGAGGTTTTAGCTACTCTGGATGACTGTGACACCATTATAGTGCCAGAGAAATTGTGTAGATTGGATAAAAACTATGCAGTAGAAATACCTGTTACACTATGCAAGCGTAACTCTAGGGGGCGCTAGAAGAAATATATAATTTTTAAAAATATAATTTTTTAAAAAAAAGGCCAACCAAGGCCTAATATAAATATAGATGTATTACAACAATCTGTAGGATAATACTGAAGTATAGTAAAAACAATAAACACTATAAAAATAATATAAAATGATCAGATAATAATGTATAAAGACAAAATAATAATGACAATTACGGAAAAAATGAGACATGGAATCTCATCAAATGTGATGTGATGAGATCAATATAAACAGAAAATGCAGCTTAAAACAATACATAATAAATAAATAGTATTAAGTCTCTAATAAGTTCTTATCTGTATATGATATTGATGCTCAGACAGTCCCAAGATTAGGAGGGCACTTCAGAGGTTTATTAGTCCTCCTGGGTAGCACATAGCCTGAGGAAACAGACAGAGATCTGAGTAACTAGTTGCTTGTTTATCCATTGTTATGGTCACATTTGTGACATTTTATATTGTATTTTACTGCACCACTAAACTATGGTATTTTAACTCTTCGCTGAGAGCCTGAGCTTGATTGAAATCTACCCTGGAGTGATTTGTTGCACTGCCTTGGTCAGTGAACTGGGACACTGTGAACTCCCAGTCTGCCTCTATAAGCACAACAGAGTGCTGCTTTACTTGTGAGTATAAAATCTGTATTCACCTTTTTTTACATTTGTCCAAACTGTATCACACGAGGAGGCGCCCTTGTCTTTGTGATTTTCTTTGCACAGAGAGAGTAAATACTATGCAGTGCCTTTTTACACGTTTTTCCAATACCTAAAAGGTTTTCAGAAATTATTACTAAGGAATGAGATAGACCAGGTGTACCGTTCTCTCCCCCTCCTATTTTTAAGAAAATGTTTCCAATAGATGCCGCTACACGGGACTTATGCCAAATGGTCCCTAAGATGGAGGGAGCAGTTTCTACCCTAGCTAAGCATACAACTATCCCCGTCGAGGACAGTTGTGCTTTCCTAGATCCAATGGATAAAAAGTTAGAGGGTTACCTTAAGAAAATGTTTATTCAACAAGGTTTTATTCTCTAGCCTCTTGCATGCATTGCCCTGGTCACTGCTGCTGCGGCCTTCTGGTTTGAGTCTCTGGAAGAGGCCTTACAGGTAGAAACTCCATTGGATGATATACTTGACAACCTTAAAGCGCTTAAGCTAGCCAATTCATTTGTTTCTGACGCCGTTGTTCATTTAACTAAACTAACGGCTAAGAACTCAGGTTTTGCTATTCAAGCGCGTAGGGCGCTATGGCTTAAATCCTGGTCAGCTGACGTTACTTCAAAGTCTAAGCTTCTCAATATTCCCTTCAAGGGGCAGACCCTATTCGGGCCTGGACTGAAGGAGATCATTTCTGATATTACTGGAGGAAAAAGGTCATGCCCTTCTTCAGGATAGGTCTAACAAATTAAGGACCAAACAAACTAATTTTCGTGCCTTTCGAAACTTTAAGACGAGCGCGGCATCATCTTCCTCCAATACAAAACAAGAGGGAAATTTTGCCCAGTCCAAGCCGGTCTGGAGACCTAACCAGGCTTGGAACAAAGGTAAACAGGCCAAGAAGCCTGCTGCTGTCTCTAAGTAAGCATGAAAGATTGGCCCCCGATCCGGTAACGGATCTAGTAGGGGGCAGACTTTCTCTCTTCGCCCAGGCTTGGGCAAGAGATGTCTAGGATCCCTGGGCATTGGAAATTGTGTCCCAGGGATATGTTCTGGACTTCAAAGCTTCTTCCCCAAAAGGAAGATTTCACCTTTCACAATTATCTGCAGACCAGATAAAGAGAGAGGCATTCTTACATTGTGTTAAAGACCTCCTAGTTATGGGAGTGATCCACCCAGTTCCAAAGGAGGAACAGGGGCAAGGATTCTATTCAAATCTATTTGTGGTTCCCAAGAAAGAGGGAACCTTCAGAGCAATCTTAGATCTCAAGATCCTAAACAAATTTCT
This sequence comes from Bombina bombina, assembly GCF_027579735.1. NCBI lineage: Eukaryota > Metazoa > Chordata > Amphibia > Anura > Bombinatoridae > Bombina > Bombina bombina. The sequence goes on along the minus strand of NC_069501.1, from coordinate 968,462,557 downwards.
CAGGGTCCCATCTTTCAAGATGGAGACTATTCGAACCATCCTACCTATGATCCAGGAGGGTCAATACATGACTACCGTGGACTTAAAGGATGCTTATCTTCACATTCCGATACACAGAGATCATCATCGGTTTCTCAGGTTCGCCTTCCTAGACAGGCATTACCAGTTTGTGGCTCTTCCCTTTGGGTTAGCTACGGCACCAAGAATCTTTACGAAGGTTCTGGGGTCACTTCTGGCGTTCCTAAGGCCGCGAGGCATAGCAGTAGCCCCTTACTTAGACGACATTCTGATACAGGCGTCAAATTTCCAAATTGCCAAGTCCCATACGGACATTGTTCTGGCATTCCTGAGGTCTCATGGGTGGAAAGTGAACGAAAAGAAGAGTTCTCTATCCCCTCTCACAAGAGTTTCCTTCCTGGGAACTCTGATAGATTCTGTAGAAATGAGGATTTACCTGACAGAGGCCAGGTTGTCAAAACTTCTAAATTCCTGCCGTGTTCTTTATTCTACGTCTCGCCCTTCGGTGGCTCAGTGTATGGAAGTAATCGGCTTAATGGTAGCGGCAATGGACATAGTGCTGTTTGCCCGCCTACATCTCAGACCGCTGCAACTCTGCATGCTCAGTCAGTGGAATGGGGATTACACAGATTTGTCCCCTCTACTAAATCTGGATCAAGAGACCAGGGATTCTCTTCTCTGGTGGCTATCTCGAGTCCATCTGTCCAAAGGTATGACCTTCCACAGGCCAGATTGGACAATAGTAACAACAGATGCCAGCCTTCTGGGCTGGGGGGCAGTCTGGAACTCTCTGAAGGCTCAGGGGTCATGGACTCAGGAGGAGGCTCTCCTTCCGATAAACTTTCTGGAACTAAGAGCGATATTCAATGCTCTTCAGGCTTGGCCTCAGCTAGCGGCAGTTAGGTTCATCAGATTTCAGTCGGACAACATCACGACTGTAGCTTACATCAACCATCAAGGGGGAACAAGGAGTTCCCTAGCGATGTTGGAGGTTTCAAAGATAATTCATTGGGCAGAGATTCAATCTTGCCACCTATCAACTATCCATATCCCAGGAGTAGAGAACTGGGAGGCGGATTTTCTAAGTCAACAGACTTTTCATCCGGGGGAGTGGGAGCTCCATCCGGAGGAGTTTGCACAGTTGATTCAACGTTGGGGCAAACCAGAACTGGATCTCATGGCGTCTCGCCAGAACGCCAAACTTCCTTGTTAAGGATCCAGGTCCAGGGATCCCAAGACAGCGCTTATAGATGCTCTAGCAGCGCCTTGGTCCTTCAACCTGGCTTATGTGTTTCCACCGTTTCCTCTGCTCCCTCGTCTGATTGCCAAGGTCAAGCAGGAGAGAGCATCAGTGTTTTTGATAGCACCTGCGTGGCCACGCAGGACTTGGTATGCAGATCTGGTGGACATGTCATCCTTTCCACCATGGACTCTGCCTCTGAGACAGGACCTTCTCCTTCAGGGTCCTTTCAACCATCCAAATCTAATTTCTCTGCGGCTGACTGCTTGGAGATTGAATGCTTGATTTTATCAAAGCATGGTTTCTCCGAGTCGGTCATTGATACCTTAATACAGGCGCGAAAGCCTGTCACCAGGAAAATCTATCATAAGATATGGGGTAAATATCTTCATTGGTGTGAATCCAAGGGTTACTCATGGAGTAAGGTCAGGATTCCTAGGATATTATCTTTTCTCCAAGATGGATTGGAGAAGAGTTTGTCAGCGAGTTCCTTAAAGGGACAGAGTTCTGCTCTGTCTATTCTTTTGCACAAACGTCTGGCTGAGGTTCCAGACATGCAGGCGTTTTGTCAGGCTTTAGTCAGAATTAAGCCTGTGTTTAAACCGGTTGCTCTGCCTTGGAGTTTAAATTTAGTTCTTAAGGTTCTTCAAGGGGTTCCGTTTGAACCTTTGGATTCCATAGATATTAAGCTCTTATCTTGGAAAGTTTTGTCTTTAGTAGCTATCTCCTTGGCTCGAAGAGTTTCGGAGTTATCTGCTTTACAATGCGATTCTCCTTATCTCATTTTTCATTCCGATAAGGTAGTGTTACGTACCAAACCTGGTTTTCTACCTAAGGTGGTATCTAATAAAAATATCAATCAGGAGATTGTTGTACCGTCACTGTGTCCTAATCCTTCTTCGAAGAAGGAACGTCTTTTACACAATCTTGACGTGGTTCGTGCTTTAAAGTTTTATTTACAAGCTACTAAAGATTTTCGTCAAACATCTGCATTGTTTGTTGTCTACTCTGGACAGAGGAGAGGCCAAAAGGCTTCGGCAACTTCTCTTTCTTTTTGGCTAAGGAGTATAATATGCTTAGCTTATGAGACTGCTGGCCAGCAGCCTCCTGAAAGGATTACAGCTCATTCTAATAGAGCGGTAGCTTCCACATGGGCTTTAAAGAATGAGGCTTCTGTTGAACAGATTTGTAAGGCGGCGACTTGGTCTTCGCTTCATACTTTTTCAAAATTCTATAAATTTGATACTTCTGCTTCTTCGGAGGCTATTTTTGGGAAAAAGGTTTTGCAGGCAGTGGTGCCTTCCGTTTAAGCACCTGCCTTGTCCCTCCCTTCATCCGTGTCCTATAGCTTTGGTATTGGTATCCCACAAGTAATGGATGATCCGTGGACTGGATACACCTTACAAGAGAAAACAAAATTTATGCTTACCTGATAAATTTATTTCTCTTGTGGTGTATCCAGTCCACGGCCCGCCCTGTCATTTTAAGGCAGGTGTGTTTTATTTTTAAACTACAGTCACCACTGCACCCTATGTTTTCTCCTTTCTCTTGCTAGTCTTCGGTCGAATGACTGGGAGTGGCAGTTAGAGGAGGAGCTATATAGACAGCTCTGCTGTGGGTGATCCTCTTGCAGCTTCCTGTTGGGAAGGAGAATATCCCACAAATAATGGATGATCCGTGGACTGGATACACCACAAGAGAAATAAATTTATCAGGTAAGCATAAATTTTGTTTTTCCCACGGATAATAATCAGCCTATATTGTATATTCCCTGATTTTGAGCATATATCTTCATGACCCCAGATGGCTGATAATGCTTCCCTGGATCTTATAATTCCCTACGCCCAGACTACAGGCACCTATAGTGGGTCACTGTCATTTAAGTGGAATATGCATCATCTCATTACAATAACTGTACCGTTTATGCTAGAAATAAGCTTTCTGTTAAAGTTAGACTCAAAAGTGATGTCACTATACAGTATATCATATTGTGAACTCCATAGTAGCTTCATATTGTTAAAACAGATGGTAGAACAACGGAGAATATAATGCAAGCGCTTTGTCCTCACATGAGATCCCCCCTATTCATTTACATATGCCCAAAGTGACCTTATCTTCTCTGACTAGAAACGGTAATCAATAAATTTAACTCCCCCCCTATATTCCGAGCCCACATCAGGGTTCATTTTAGGTGAATTATTTTCACCCCAAACTCCCTCAATTTACCCATTCCTCCCTTTTGATACCCTTCCCTAAAAATATTGTATTTTATCAATGGCTTGACAATAACTTTAACCGGACCTGCGTGTCCATTCCACCTGTTTATTTGGAGCAGGGGTCCTGCGTGTCCCTAATTGTTACTTATACTTTTAAAACCGAATAAAAATATAAAAAAAAAATGAAAAAAATACAGCGCGCAGGTTCTCTTGGGAGAACCTGCAGTCGTATGGGGTCAAAAGGCTTGCGAAACCTTTGATAAATCTACCCCTTGCAGGCAACTGCGGCATCTCTAGGGCTCTGTACTTAAAAGTGTTTGTATGAATTATATGTATTTAGAAATAAACTATTTATATTTTAAATTTAAGCTTATTTACCTTTAGCACAAATTGAAACTTATTTTATGGTCATAACTATTAGGTAGAGCTGTTTATGCGCACTCTGACATTTGGAGACATTTGGTATATATATATATATATATATATATATATATATATATAGGGCTCTGTACTGCCTAGCATAGTGAGCTCTCTGTGTTTATATAGTTGCAAGAAAAAGTATGTGAACCCTTTGGAATGATATGGATTTCTGCACAAATTGGTCATAAAATGTGATCTGATCATTATCTAAGTCACAACAATAGACAATCACAGTCTGCTTAAACTAATAACACACAAAGAATGAAATGTTGCCATGTTTTTATTGAACACACCATGTAAACATTCACAGTGCAGGTGGAAAAAGTATGTGAACCCTTGGATTTAATAACTGGTTGAACCTCCTTTGGCAGGAATAACTTCAACCAAATGTTTCCTGTAGTTGCAGATCAGACGTGCACAACTGTCAGGAGTAATTCTTGACTATCCCTCTTAACAGAACTGTTTCAGTTCAGCAATATTCTTGGGATGTCTAGTGTGAATCGCTTTCTTGAGGTCATGCCACAGCATCTCAATCGGGTTGAGGTCAGGACTCTGATACTGGGCCACTTCAGAAGGCGTATTTTCTTCTGTTTAAGCCATTCTGTTGTTGATTTACTTCTATGCTTTGGGTCATTGTCCTGTTGCAACACTCATCTTCTGTTGAGCTTCAGCTGGTAGACAGATGGCCTTAAGTTCTCCTGCAAAATGTCTTGATAAACTTGGGAATTCAATTTTCCTTCGATGATAGCAATCCGTCCAGGCCCTGACGCAGCAAAGCAGCCCCAAACCATGATGCCCCCACCACCATACTTCACAGTTGGGATGAGGTTTTGATGTTGGTGTGCTGTGCCTCTTTTTTGCCACACATAGTGTTGTGTGTTTCTTCCAAACAACTCAACTTTGGTCCACAGAATATTTTGCCAGTACTGCTGTGGAACATCCAGGTGCTCTTGTGCAAACTGTAAACGTGCAGCAATGTTTTGTTTGGACAGCAGTGGCTTCCTCTGTGGTATCCAGTGGCGTCACTAGGGTTGGTGTCACCCGGTGCGGTAAGTCATGGTGTCACCCCCCCCCCCCCAGAAAGCAGACACACACAAAAACACAGGCATACACACATACAAACACTCAGACACACTTAAAAACATACTCAGATGCACACACAAACACTCGGAAACACACTCAGACACACACACAAAAACACACACACAAAAACACTGAGACACACAAAAACTCAGACACACACACATACAAAATATGTAAACTGCACTGCATTAATTATGAAGCTCATGCCTAGAGCTGCTCCCTGGCTCAGCATAACATCAAATGAAAGATAAACAGAGCACTCTAAAATAAATCACTGAAGAAAAGGTTTAGGCGCACAAACTATGAAAATTCTGCTCTCTGACTCTGTTCCAAGTCTGTCAGTGCACAGCCCTGGGCCGCGTGTCACTGAGCAGTGAGCACAGATAGGCAGGCAGGTTTAGGCTAGCAGCGCAACTTTGCAAGCCCCACGGCACACCCACAACATTCATAGTGAAATTGGGCAGGGGAGGAGCAAAGTACAAACAAGCAAAAGCAGCCGGGAAAACTATTTGTTGAAATTGCAGCACTGGCTCAAGGGGCAAAAAAATTGTGTGTCTACAACTTCCCCAGTCCCACTAATGTTCACAAATGCCAGCCTCTAATAAAATAATCTATGCATCTCAACATTGTATTTCTTTGAATTTCAATAAAATGTAAAAAAAAAAAAAAAAAAAAAAAAAAATTTTTTTTTTTTTTTTTTTTGGTGTCACCCCCTGGAGGGTGTCACCCGGGTGCGGCCCGCCCCCCCCGCCCCCCCCTAGTGACGCCACTGGTGGTATCCTCCCATGAAATCCATTATTGTTTAGTGTTTTATGTATTGTAGATTTGCTAACAGGGATGTTAGCATTTGCCAGTGACTTTTGTAAGTCTTTAGCTGACACTGTAGGATTATTCTTCACCTCATTGAGCAGTCTGCACTGTGCTCTTGCAGTCATCTTTACAGGACGGCCACTTCTAGGGAGAGTAGCAGCAGTGCTGAACTTTCTCCATTTATAGACAATTTGTCTTACCGTGGACTGATGAACAGCAAGGCTTTTGGAGATACTTTTATAACCCTTTCCAGCTTTATGCAAGTCAACAATTCTTAATCGTAGGTCTTCTGAGAGCTCTTTTGTGCAAGGCATCATTCACATCAGGCAATGCTTCTTGAGAAAAGCAAACCCAGAACTGGTGTGTGTTTTTTATAGGGCAGGGCAGCTGTAACCAACACCTCCAATCTCATCTCATTGATTGGACTCCAGTTGGCTGACATCTCACTCCAATTAGCTCTTGGAGATGTCATTAGTCTAGGGTTCACATACTTTTTCCACCTGCACTGTGAATGTTTACATGGTGTGTTCAATAAAACATGGCAACATTTCATTCTTTGTGTGTTATTAGTTTAAGCAGACTGTGATTATCTATTGTTGTGACTTAGATGATGATCAGATCACATTTTATGACCAATTTGTGCAGAAATCCATATCATTCCAAAGGGTTCACATACTTTTAATTGCAACTGTATGTGCAAATATGTATGTGCGAACACACACACACACATATATATATATATATATATATATATATATATATATATATATATATATATATATATATATATATATATATATATACACACACACACACATATACATACTTTTGAGGCCTTCCCTGTCAAATACCTGGAAATATGGGATATCATTTCTAAACATTTTTTTTTTATTTTTTTTATTGAGGATGAAATATATAGAGTATGCAGAATAGGAAATATCACTATATAGCATTATGCCACATAAAATCTACAAAGTTAATCAATACAAGACTAACAGTAGTCCTCTTTTTCCCCCTCCTTGTCTGCATAACAAAGGGTTACTCATGAACTTTTGAATATTTAGACATTTTTAGATATTGAGAGGTATAAATATAAGAGAAGTCACTTTTGGACTCTATTATACACAATGATAGTATGAAGCAGATCAGATAAATATTGAAATACAAAATAAAGGAATGGAAAACACATCTAGGCCTGCTCCAAACGGAATCATTTTCCCAAATCTTCAAAGTATTTGAAGTACCCTCAATAGAGCGCACTTCCATAGGCTCCAATGCTGAGAAACCGCATGAGAACCATGCGCAGCGAAGGGGGTAAGTAGCGCAGCAATGGGCAGCAGTTTTAAGTATATATGTATATGACTATAAACATATATATTTATGTATGAACAATTGGGATTAGGTTCCCTAGAGAGAAATGCTTGTACAGCACTCTTTGCCCAGACTGATTGTAGAGGCAAGGTACATTTTTATTAAAATATAGCTTTTATTAAACTTTTTAAAGGATGGGTGAACACAAACATTTAAAATCACTCTATCATATGTTGCTGTGATAAATAAACTGTGAGATCTGTTGATTATTAATCTGGCCTTTATAGCATAAGCTTGTTATCAGTTCTCATTGGTTTATATCCACCAGTCTGAATTGTATGGAGTGGTAAATACCACCTGGATTATGCGTGTTAATAGTATTTGTCTACCATAGTATGATGAAATTATATTAGATTGCCAAGTTGTGCAATTTTAGTAAATATGAATTAATTCTGAGTAATTGTCCCCAAGTTAAAGGGAGGTTTGTAATGTGTGTAAATTCCCAAATGTTATAATAAATTTACTTTCAAGAAGTGAGAATAATCATCTGGATATATTCATTATACTGAGTGATGTACTGTAGTTCAACTGTTTATTATTAAACTGTGACCGATATAAAGCGAATACCACAGTATTACTTCAGTTATCTTTCCATCAATGCCGTGTATAAATAAGTTGCATGGCTATATGCTTGTTTGGTACTATATAGTATATGCCTGAATAGGCTGCTTAGTACTGTGAAATGGCACTTATTATAGGTAGTCAATCTAGTTGTCCCAATACAAACGTTTTTTACCATTTATGCTGACATATCAGTGTCAGTGTAGTTACCTTTGTTCTGAGCATTTGAATTGATGTATTAGTAATACAATATACTCTGATTATATGTTACTGAATTGTGACACAATGGATAATATATGTTACATTAAACAAAAAGAACAAATAGAACAATGGCACTATAAAGGCAATCCCCACTAATATTTGTATGATTAGTGTGAATAAAAATTATATTCACCCTTATATAATACAAATTGTACTATCTGTGGGTTGGTGCTAGTGCATACATTGAAATATATACTGGGAAATTGTTGAAGTAAGAGAGCTTACCACAGAAAAGTATGCACATATAGAACTCTATGCCCAGACTCTAAGATGGTACTGACTGTTGGGATGTCTTGTAAAATATAACTTTTATTTAATTAAATTAAAAACTGTAACAAAAATAAAAACACACAATATTAAAAACTGATATAAGAAAGCTCTGTCTGGTCATATATCAATCTCTGTAACTGATATTAGATATTTTTATGCCTTTCTTTTATATATTTTATATCACAGAGATATCAGTGAAATAATGTAATGTCTCACAATACCCCAGTAAAGATGCCACCGGTCTCCTTAGAGTATACCGTTAGGCTTATTGTCTAATTCCACAATTGTGGTTGTTGATATATATGATACTCTTATCAGTATGCAGTTAAGTGTATAACCCTGAATATTCTGTCAACTCTAACCTATAGAGTTTAGGGTTATATCTAAAAGATTATGTGATAATATGTTTCCTATTATTACATAAGTATAAAAACCAAGATTGCAATATCGAATTCTATGTCATTCGATATGTCACTTGAACTCATTTAGTAATTTTGGAGTAGTACTCTAGAAGCTCTTTCTGAGGTTATACTGTTAGCATTCTTCATACTGTTGTGGTAAATCTATTACTTTGGTTTTTAGGTTTAAAGGATTATGTATCCCCTGCCTTGTTTATTAGCACGTTATTTACCACTTCAAATTTATTAAGGTGTGTTACGCACTGACAGTATCCTGTAACTGTTGGCTTTGGTCTAGGTTTGTGAAAACTTAGTATTGATAGTATGCCTTCTATAATTGTAACACACTATTGGTGCTTGGTTTAAGTTTATCGATACTAGGCATTTACTAGTAAACCCCCAATATTGGAAAGCTTGCTGTTCTGATTACACGTTGTCAATATCCTGTGACTGTGTAATTTCCTTCAGATAAAAGATACATATGTGTGAAATTTGTATCACAACTCTTTGCTGCATATGATGCCGTCAGTATTCTATGGATAGCGTCGCTGTTAATATATATATAATATATAAGTTTTCACAAACCTAGACCAAAGCCAACAGTTACAGGATACTGTCAGTGCGTAACACACCTTAATAAATTTGAAGTGGTAAATAACGTGCTAATAAACAAGGCAGGGGATACATAATCCTTTAAACCTAAAAACCAAAGTAATAGATTTACCACAACAGTATGAAGAATGCTAACAGTATAAACTCAGAAAGAGCTTCTAGAGTACTACTCCAAAATTACTAAATGAGTTCAAGTGACATATCGAATGACATAGAATTCGATATTGCAATCTTGGTTTTTATACTTATGTAATAATAGGAAACATATTATCACATAATCTTTTAGATATAACCCTAAACTCCATTGGTTAGAGTTGACAGAATATTCAGGGTTATACACTTAACTGCATACTGATAAGAGTATCATATATATCAACAACCACAATTGTGGAATTAGACAATAAGGTTAACGGTATACTCTAAGGAGACCGGTGGCATCTTTACTGGGGTATTGTGAGACATTACATTATTTCACTGATATCTCTGTGATATAAAATATATAAAAGAAAGGCATAAAAATATCCAATATCAGTTACAGAGATTGATATATAACCAGACAGAGCTTTCTTATATCAGTTTTTAATATTGTGTGTTTTTGTTTTTGTTACACATTTTAATTTAATTAAATAAAAGCTATATTTTACAAGACATCCCAACAGTCAGTACCATCTTGGGGGTCGATCCGATATAAATCGTCGCCCGCAAAAGCCGGCGACGCCAATATTTACGCTGATTTGGTATCCTATATACGGCGTAACCTAGAAGTTACGCGCGTATATTTCTGCCGTCGCCCGTAGTTTTTTGGGCCATAGGCAGGTATACCAAACCAGCGCAGTTTGGTATCCAATATGCAGCGTAAGGACTTACGTGGCGAAAATGGAGAAAACTTACTCCATTTTCACCTCGCCACAAAAAGCAGCCGTAAGAAGCCTTACGCTGACTATTGGAGCCCCGTAACTCCCTAAACTAACTAGAAAATAAACCTAACACCTAACGCATGCGCAATGTCTATCTCCCTGTCAACCGCGATCTTCTAAAATAAACCTAACACCTAACGCATGCGCAATGTCTATCTCCCTGTCAACCGCGATCTGCTAAATAAAACCTAACACCTAACGCATGCGCAATGTCTATCTACCTGTCAACCGCGATCCCCCCCCGAAATCCCTAATAAAGTTATTAACCCCTAAACCGCCGCTCCCGGACCCCGCCGCCATCTACATAAACTAACCCCCTACTGTGAGCCCCTAAAACCGCCGCCATCTACCTTATCTATCCCCTAATCTGACCCCTTACACCGCCGCCACCTATATAAAAATTATTAACCCCTAATCTAATCCCCCTATACCGCCGCCAGCTATATTAATATTATTAACCCCTAATGTAAGCCCCTTACACCGCCGCCATCTCTATTAAAATGATTAACCCCTAATTTAATCTACCTACCCCGCCGCCAGCTATATTATCTATATTAACCCTAAGTATATTATAGTTAATATAGGTATTACATTATATATATTAACTATATTAACCCTAATTATATTAGGGTTAATATAGTTAATATAGTTACTATAGTATTTATATTAACTATTTTAACTCTATCTAACCCTAACTAAATTTATATTAAATTAATCTAATTCATTTATAAACTAAAATATTCCTATTTAAATCTAAATACTTACCTATAAAATAAACCCTAAGATAGCTACAATATAATTAATAATTACATTGTAGCTATGTTAGGGTTAATATTTATTTTACAGGTAAATTGTTAATTATTTTAACTAGGTATAATAGCTATTAAATAGTTATTAACTATTTAATATCTACCTAGTTAAAATAATTACCCAATTACCTGTAAAATAAATCCTAACCTAAGTTATAAATACACCTACACTATCAATAAATTTAATAAACTACAAACATCTATCTAAAAATACAATTAAATTACCTAAACTAAATTACAAAAAAAAACAAACACTAAATTACAAAAAATAAAAAAAAGATTACAAGATTTTTAAGCTAATTACACCTATTCTAAGCCCCCTAATAAAATAATAAACCCCCAAAATAAAAAAAATTCCCTGCCCTATTCTAAATTAAACAAATTTCAAAGCTCTTTACCTTACCAGCCCTTAAAAGGGCCTTTTGTGGGGCATGCCCCAAAGAATTCAGCTCTTTTGCATACAACAAATACAATCCCCCCCCCCATTACAACCCACCACCCCCATACCCCTATTCTAAAACCACCCAAACCCCCCTTAAAAAAGCCTAACACTACCCCCCTGAAGATCTCCCTACCTTGTCTTCACCACACCGGGCCGAACTCCTGATCCGATCCGGGCGATGTCTTCCTCCAAGCGGCAAAGAAGAATTCTTCCTCCGGCGACGTCTTCCTCCAAGCGGCAAAGAAGAATTCTTCCTCCGGCGACGTCTTCCTCCAAGCGGCAGCAAAGTCTTCATTCTTCCGGCGGCATCTTCAATCTTCTTTCTTCGCTCCGCCGCCGCGGAGCATCCATCCCGGCCGACTGCTGTACTACGAATGAGGTACCTTTAAATGACGTCATCCAAGATGGCGTCCGCCGAATTCCGATTGGCTGATAGGATTCTATCAGCCAATCGGAATTAAGTTAGAAAAATCTGATTGGCTGATTGAATCAGCCAATCAGATTCAAGTTCAATCCGATTGGCTGATCCAATCAGCCAATCAGATTGAGCTCGCATTCTATTGGCTGATCGGAACAGCCAATAGAATGCGAGCTCAATCTGATTGGCTGATTGGATCAGCCAATCGGATTGAACTTGAATCTGATTGGCTGATTCAATCAGCCAATCAGATTTTTCTAACTTAATTCCGATTGGCTGATAGAATCCTATCAGCCAATCGGAATTCGGCGGACGCCATCTTGGATGACGTCATTTAAAGGTACCTCATTCGTAGTACAGCAGTCGGCCGGGATGGATGCTCCGCGGCGGCGGAGCGAAGAAAGAAGATTGAAGATGCCGCCGGAAGAATGAAGACTTTGCTGCCGCTTGGTGGAAGACGTCGCCGGAGGAAGAATTCTTCTTTGCCGCTTGGAGGAAGACGTCGCCGGAGGAAGAATTCTTCTTTGCCGCTTGGAGGAAGACATCGCCCGGATCGGATCAGGAGTTCGGCCCGGTGTGGTGAAGACAAGGTAGGGAGATCTTCAGGGGGGTAGTGTTAGGCTTTTTTAAGGGGGGTTTGGGTGGTTTTAGAATAGGGGTATGTGGGTGGTGGGTTGTAATGGGGGGGGGGGGATTGTATTTGTTGTATGCAAAAGAGCTGAATTATTTGGGGCATGCCCCACAAAAGGCCCTTTTAAGGGCTGGTAAGGTAAAGAGCTTTGAAATTTGTTTAATTTAGAATAGGGCAGGGAATTTTTTTTATTTTGGGGGTTTATTATTTTATTAGGGGGCTTAGAATAGGTGTAATTAGCTTAAAAATCTTGTAATCTTTTTTTTATTTTTTGTAATTTAGTGTTTGTTTGTTTTTGTAATTTAGTTTAGGTAATTTAATTGTATTTTTAGATAGATGTTTGTAGTTTATTAAATTTATTGATAGTGTAGGTGTATTTATAACTTAGGTTAGGATTTATTTTACAGGTAATTGGGTAATTATTTTAACTAGGTAGATATTAAATAGTTAATAACTATTTAATAGCTATTATACCTAGTTAAAATAATTAACAATTTACCTGTAAAATAAATATTAACCCTAACATAGCTACAATGTAATTATTAATTATATTGTAGCTATCTTAGGGTTTATTTTATAGGTATTTAGATTTAAATAGGAATATTTTAGTTTATAAATGAATTAGATTAATTTAATATAAATTTAGTTAGGGGTGTTAGGGTTAGATAGAGTTAATATAGTTAATATAAATACTATAGTAACTATATTAACCCTAATATAATTAGGGTTAATATAGTTAATATATATAATGTAATAACTATATTAACTATAATATACTTAGGGTTAATATAGATAATATAGCTGGCGGCGGGGTAGGTAGATTAAATTAGGGGTTAATCATTTTAATAGAGATGGCGGCGGTGTAAGGGGCTTACATTAGGGGTTAATAATTTTAATATAGATGGCGGCGGTGTTAGGGGCTCACTTTAGGGGGTTATAGATATAATATAGCTGGCGGCGGGGTACGGGAGCGGCGGTTTAGGGGTTAATAACTTTATTAGGTTGCGGCGGGGTACGGGAGCGGCGGTTTAGGGGTTAATAGCTTTTTTTATTGTTAGGCTAGTGAGGGGGGATAGCGGATAGAGGGTTAGACAGTGCGGGCTATGTTAGGGAGGCGTGTTAGACAGTGCGGGCTATGTTAGGGAGGCGTGTTAGACGTGTCGGGCTATGTTTAGGAGGCGTGTTAGACGTGTCGGGCTATGTTTAGGAGGCGTGTTAGACAGTGCGGGTGTTTTAGACGCCAGAAATTTGTACTTGCGCAGATTTCTGGACATCGCTGGTTTGTCAGACTTACGGCACGTTAGCATCTGACGGTGACCTATATGGGATAGCTCGCTTGCGCCGCAAACTGCGATCTATATCGGATCGCGCCCTTAGAGTCTGGGCATAGAGTGCTATATGTGCTTACTTTTCTGTGGTAAGCACTCTTACTTCAACAATTTCCCAGTATATATGTTACATTAAGTTTGACAAAATTGCGGTTGTTTTGCCCTCACTTCTAAGTATAAATATATTGTATGTGCTGCTTTAGATATAACAATACTGCAATTATTATACCATCACTTTTTAGAGTAAATACTTTGCGTATCTTGATGTTTATTTTTTAGTGTATAGCATATGCCTCAACAGAGGCTGTTGTTACTTTTGAATGTCACTTATTTTGAGCAGTCTCTCTTTTGTGCTTGACATATAGGGGGCTAGTTATCAACGCGTCTAATTTACCTGCCTTCGCCGGTTCAATACGCCCGCCTAAGCTCGCCTACCATCGCCGCCGCGGACCTGCAAAATTTCGCCTAAGTTATCAATAAATCTGTCAAAAAGCCGCGCACCAAGTACGGGGCGATGAGCAGCGGACTGTGAGAGTTATCACTCATCCGATCTCGCTGCTCTTCGGCTTTTTCACAGCTTTATTGCTAGCCTGTCACTAAGCACTCACACTAAACTACACTGTTCTACCCCCTATACCGGCGCCCCCAGAGCCCCCCGCAACTAAATAAAGTTACTAACCCCTAAACCGCCGCTCCTAGACCCCGCCGCAACTCTTATAAATGTATTAACCCCTTAACCGCAGGCTCACGGGCACCGCCGCCACCTACATTATACCTACTAGCCCCTATCCTGCCCCCCCCTACACCGTCGCCACCTATAATAAATGTATTAACCCCTATCCTTCTCCCCCCCTACACCGCCGCCACTGTAATACATTTATTAACCCCTAAACCTAAGTCTAATACTAAACCTAACACCCCCCTAACTTAAATATTAATTAAATAAACCTAAATAATATTTCTATTATTAACTAAATGAATCCTATTTAAAAATAAATACTTACCTATAAAATAAACCCTAATATAGCTACAATATAAATAATATATTTTTATTTTACAGGCAACTTTCAATTTATTTTAACTATGTACAATAGCTATTAAATAGTTATTAACTAATAGCTACCTAGTTAAAATAAACAGAAATTAACCTGTAAAATAAAAACTAACCTAAGTTACAATTACACCTAACACTACACTATACTTTAATAAATTATTCCTATTTAAACTAAATACTTACCTGTAAAATAAACCCTAAGATAGCTACAATGTAATTAATAATTACATAGTAGCTATTTTAGGATTTATGTTTATTTTACAGGTAACTTTGTATTTATTTTAGCTAGTTAGAATAGTTATTAAATAGTTATTAACTATTTAATAACTACCTAGCTAAAAGAAATACAAAATTACCTGTAAAATAAATCCTAACCTAAGTTACAATTAAACCTAACACTACACTATCATTAAATTAATTAAATAAATTAGCTACAAATAACTACAATTAAATACAATTACATAATCTAACTAAAGTACAAAAAATAAAAAAGCTAAGTTACAAAAAATAAAAAATATAAGTTACAAACATTTCAAAAATATTACAACAATTTTAAGCTAATTACACCTAATCTAAGCCCCCTAATAAAATAACAAAGCCCCCCAAAATAAAACAAATGCCCTACCCTATTCTACATTACAAAAGTTCAAAGCTCTTTTACCTTACCAGCCCTTAAAAGGGCCTTTTGCGGGGCATGCCCCAAAGAATTCAGCTCTTTTGCCTGTAAAAGAAAAATACAAGCCCCCCCAACGTTAAAACCCACCACCCACATACCCCTAAAATAACCCAAACCCCCCTTAAATAAACCCCTAACACTACCCCCCTGAAGATCATCCTACCTTGAGTCGTCTTCACTCAGCCGAGCCACCGATGGAACTCAAGAGGAGATCCGGAGCGGCAGAAGTGATCCTCCAAGGGGCGCTAAAGAAGTCTTCCATCCGATGAAGTGATCCTCCAACGGCGGGATGAAGATGGATCCTGAAGAAAGAAGATTGAAGACCCCGCTTGGAAGATGACATCGCCCGGATGGAAGACTTCTTCAGCGCCGCTTGGAGGATCACTTCATCGGATGGAAGACTTCTTCAGCGCCGCTTGGAGGATCACTTCATCGGATGGAAGACTTCTTCAGCGCCGCTTGGAGGATCACTTCATCGGATGGAAGACTTCTTTAGCGCCCCTTGGAGGATCACTTCTGCTGCTCTGGATCTCCTCTTCAGTTCCATCGGTGGCTCGGCTGAGTGAAGACGACTCAAGGTAGGATGATCTTCAGGGGGGTAGTGTTAGGTTTATTTAAGGGGGGTTTGGGTTAGATTAGGGGTAGGTGGGTGGTGGGTTTTAACGTTGGGGGGGGGTTGTATTTTTCTTTTACAGGCAAAAGAGCTGAATTCTTTGGGGCATGCCCCGCAAAAGGCCCTTTTAAGGGCTGGTAAGGTAAAAGAGCTTTGAACTTTTGTAATGTAGAATAGGGTAGGGCATTTTTTTTATTTTGGGGGGCTTTGTTATTTTATTAGGGGGCTTAGATTAGGTGTAATTAGCTTAAAATTGTTGTAATATTTTTGAAATGCTTGTAACTTATATTTTTTATTTTTTGTAACTTAGCTTTTTTATTTTTTGTACTTTAGTTAGTTTATGTAATTGTATTTAATTGTAGTTATTTGTAGCTAATTTATTTAATTAATTTAATGATAGTGTAGTGTTAGGTTTAATTGTAACTTAGGTTAGGATTTATTTTACAGGTAATTTTGTATTTCTTTTAGCTAGGTAGTTATTAAATAGTTAACTATTTAATAACTATTCTAATTAGCTAAAATAAATACAAAGTTACCTGTGAAATAAACATAAATCCTATAATAGCTACTATGTAATTATTAATTACATTGTAGCTATCTTAGGGTTTATTTTACAGGTAAGCATTTAGTTTAAATAGGAATAATTTATTAAAGTATAGTGTAGTGTTTGGTGTAATTGTAACTTAAATTAGTTTTTATTTTACAGGTTAATTTCTCTTTATTTTAACTAGGTAGCTATTAAATAGTTAATAACTATTTAATATCTATTGTAAATAGTTAAAATAAATTGAAAGTTGCATGTAAAATAAAAATAAATCCTAAGATAGCTACAATGTAATTATTATTTATATTGCAGCTATATTAGGGTTTATTTTATAGGTAAGTATTTATTTTTAAATAGGATTCATTTAGTTAATAATAGAAATATTATTTAGATTTATTTAATTAATATTTAAGTTAGGGGGTTGTTAGGTTTAGTGTTAGAGTTAGGTTTAGGGGTTAATAAATTTCTTACAGTGGCGGCGGTGTAGGGGGGGGCAGGATAGGGGTTAATAAATTTATTATAGGTGTAGGGGGGGCAGGATAGGGGTTAGTAGGTATAATGTAGGTGGCGGCGGTGTCCGAGAGCGGCGGTTTAGGGGTTAATACATTTATAAGAGTTGCGGCGGGGTCTAGGAGCGGCGGTTTAGGGGTTAATACATTTTTAAGAGTTGCGGCGGGGTCTAGGAGCGGCGGTTTAGGGGTTACTAACTTTATTTAGTTGCGGGGGGCTCCGGGGGCGCCGGTTTAGGGGTTTACATATTTATTATAGTGGCAGCGGGTCCGGGAGCGGCGGTTTAGGGGTTAATCAGTTTATTATAGTGGCGGTGGGCTCCGGGAGCGGCGGTTTAGGGGGAAAACACTTTATTTAGTTGCGGCGGTGTAGGGGGGGCAGATTAGGGGTGTTTAGACTCAGGGTACATGTTAGGGTGTTAGGTGCAGACAGCTCCCATAGGAATCAATGGAATATCTGGCAGCAGCGAACCTGAACTTTCGCTATGGTCAGACTCCCATTGATTCCTATGGGATCCGCCGCCTCCAGGGCGGCGGATTGAAAACCAGGTACGCTGGGCCGGAAAAGTGTCAAGCGTACCTGCTAGTTTTTTGATAACTAGCAAAAGTAGTCAGATTGTTCCGCACTTGTGTGTGGAACATCTGGAGTGACGTAAGAATCGATCTGTGTCGGACTGAGTCCGGCGGATCGAAGCTTACGTCAAAAAATTCTACTTTTGCCGGTCTCTAGCCTTTGATAACTAAGGCGAATCAGCCTCTCCACAAATACGCTGCGGAATTCCAGCGTATTTGAGGTTGACTGCTTGATAACTACCCCCCATAGTATTCGTATCTGTATTTTTTATAATATGCACTTTATTCTTGCATTAACGTTAACATAATCAAACTTTTTTCCTTGATATGTTATGTTTAGTGATGTCTCGAATTGTTCGCCGGCGAATAGTTCCCGGCGAACATAGCTTGTTCGCGTTCGCAACAGCGGGCGAACATTAGTGATGTCGCGAATAGTTCGCCGGCAAATAGTTCCCGGCGAACATAGCTTGTTCGCGTTCGCCGCGGCGGGCGAACATATGCGATATTCGATCCGCCCACTATTCGTCATCATTGAGTAATACTTTGACCCTGTATCTCACAGTCTGCAGACACATTTCAGCTAATCAGCAGCAGACACTCCCTCCCAGACCCTCCCAGCTCCTGGACAGCAGCCATTTTAGATTAATTCTGATCCTGCATTCTTAGTGAGAGGAGGAATAGTGTAGCTGCTGCTGATTTTATAGGGAAATTGATAGCTAGGCTAGTGTATTTAGTGTCCACTACAGTCCTGAAGGACTCATCTGATCTCTGCTGTAAGGACAGCACCCCAAAAAGCCCTGTTTAGGGCTAGAACATCTTTTTTTTTTTTTGCAATCTATAAGCAGTTGCCTGCCTGTCAGCGTGTGTGCTAGGCCCACTTGCCAACTAGTGCCACCACTCATATCTGTTGTAACAGCAGTGTAAATTTTTTTTTAAAAAAACTTTTTTGACTGTGAAACATCAGTCTGCTAGTGTAATCTAATTGCAATTGCCTGCCTGCCAGCATGTGTGCCAGGCCCACTTGCCAACTAGTGCCACCACTCATATCTGTTGTAACAGTAGTGTAAATTAAAAAAAAAAAAAACTTTTTTGACTGTGAAACATCAGTCTGCTAGTGTAATCTAATTGCAGTTGCTGCCTGCCAGCGTGTGTGCCAGGCCCACTTGCCAACTAGTGCCACCACTCATATCTGTTGTAACAGTAGTGTAAATTTAAAAAAAAAAAAAAAACTTTTTTGACTGTGAAACATCAGTCTGCTAGTGTAATCTAATAGCAGTTGCCTGCCTGCCAGCGTGTGTGCCAGGCCCACTTGCCAACTAGTGCCACCACTCATATCTGTTGTAACAGTAGTGTAAATTTAAAAAAAAAAACTTTTTTGACTGTGAAACATCAGTCTGCTAGTGTAATCGAATTGCAGTTGCCTGCCTGCTAGCATGTGTGCCAGTCCCACTTGCCAACTAGTGCCACCACTCATATCTGTTGTAACAGTAGTGTAAATTTAAAAAAAAAAACTTTTTTGACTGTGAAACATCAGTCTGCTAGTGTAATCTAATTGCAGTGGCCTGCCTGCCAGCATGTGTGCCAGGCCCACTTGCCAACTAGTGCCACCACTCATATCTGTTGTAACAGTAGTGTAAATTTTAAAAAAAAAACTTTTTTGACTGTGAAACATCAGTCTGCTAGTGTAATCGAATTGTTGTTGCCTGCCTGCCAGTGTGTGTGCCAGTCCCACTTGCCAACTAGTGCCACCACTCATATCTGTTTAGTGATGTCGCGAATGTCGCGAATAGTTCGCCGGCGAATAGTTCCCGGCGAACATAGCTTGTTCGCGTTCGCCGCGGCGGGCAAACATATGCGATATTCAATCCGCCCACTATTCGTCATCATTGAGTAATACTTTGACAATGTATCTCACAGTCTGCAGACACATTTCAGCCAATCAGCAGCAGACACTCCCTCTCAGACCCTCCCAGCTCCTGGACAGCAGCCATTTTAGATTAATTCTGATCCTGCATTCTTAGTGAGAGGAGGAATAGTGTAGCTGCTGCTGATTTTATAGGGAAATTGATAGCTAGGCTAGTGTATTTAGTGTCCACTACAGTCCTGAAGGACTCATCTGATCTCTGCTGTAAGGACAGCACCCCAAAAAGCCCTTTTTAGGGCTAGAACATCTTTTTTTTTTTTGCAATCTATAAGCAGTTGCCTGCCTGTCAGCGTGTGTGCTAGGCCCACTTGCCAACTAGTGCCACCACTCATATCTGTTGTAACAGCAGTGTAAATTTTTTTAAAAAAAACTTTTTTGACTGTGAAACATCAGTCTGCTAGTGTAATCTAATTGCAATTGCCTGCCTGCCAGCATGTGTGCCAGGCCCACTTGCCAACTAGTGCCACCACTCATATCTGTTGTAACAGTAGTGTAAATTTTTTAAAAAAAACTTTTTTGACTGTGAAACATCAGTCTGCTAGTGTAATCTAATTGCAGTTGCCTGCCTGCCAGCGTGTGTGCCAGGCCCACTTGCCAACTAGTGCCACCACTCATATCTGTTGTAACAGTAGTGTAAATTAAAAAAAACAAAAACTTTTTTGACTGTGAAACATCAGTCTGCTAGTGTAATCTAATTGCAGTTGCTGCCTGCCAGCGTGTGTGCCAGGCCCACTTGCCAACTAGTGCCACCACTCATATCTGTTGTAACAGTAGTGTAAATTTAAAAAAAAAAAAAACTTTTTTGACTGTGAAACATCAGTCTGCTAGTGTAATCTAATAGCAGTTGCCTGCCTGCCAGCGTGTGTGCCAGGCCCACTTGCCAACTAGTGCCACCACTCATATCTGTTGTAACAGTAGTGTAAATTTAAAAAAAAAAACTTTTTTGACTGTGAAACATCAGTCTGCTAGTGTAATCGAATTGCAGTTGCTTGCCTGCCAGCATGTGTGCCAGTCCCACTTGCCAACTAGTGCCACCACTCATATCTGTTGTAACAGTAGTGTAAATTTAAAAAAAAAACTTTTTTGACTGTGAAACATCAGTCTGCTAGTGTAATCGAATTGCAGTTGCCTGCCTGCCAGTGTGTGTGCCAGTCCCACTTGCCAACTAGTGCCACCACTCATATCTGTTGTAACAGTAGTGTAATTTAAAAAAAAAAAAACTTTTTTGACTGTGAAACATCAGTCTGCTAGTGTAATCTAATTGCAGTGGCCTGCCTGCCTGCCAGCGTGTGTGCCAGGCCCACTTGCCAACTAGTGCCACCACTCATATCTGTTGTAACAGTAGTGTAAATTAAAAAAAAAAAAAAAACTTTTTTGACTGTGAAACATCAGTCTGCTAGTGTAATCTAATAGCAGTTGCCTGCCTGCCAGCGTGTGTGCCAGGCCCACTTGCCAAATAGTGCCACCACTCATATCTGTTGTAACAGTAGTGTAAATTTAAAAAAAAAAAAACTTTTTTGACTGTGAAACATCAGTCTGGTTTTTTGTGTCAGGCTCACAGCGTATACTGTGCCCACTCACAGTAGCTTGCACGCATAGTAGCACTAATCGAAAAAAAAATGACAGACAGAGGCAGGCCAACCCGCAGGTGCCGTTGTGGTCGTGGTGCTGTGATTCCCTTTGGCCATAGAATAATGCCCAGTTTTAGGCCACGTACCATGAATACGAAAAGTTCTGATTAAATAGTTGACTTTATAACACAGGACACCCAAACTTCTACAGCTTCCGCTCGTAACCTTGATGCACCATCCTCCTCCTCTAGCTTAGCTTCGGGCACCTCTCAACTTACCACTCACCCGCCTGCCGCCACCACCGACACTAGCACCACAGCCGCCTCACTTGATCTGTCAGAGGAGTTATGTACACCTCAGTGTGAAGAAATGAGTGATGCGCAACCATCATTGACAGAGGATGTAGATAACTGTGATATGTCTCAGTCAGGCAGCATTACAGACATGGACAACGCACGGTGTGATGATGATGATGATGATGTTGTACCCGCCGTTGCTTCCATTGTTGAGTTGTCAGATACAAGTGAAGGGGTTGATGATGATGATGCATCCGTGGATGTCACGTGGGCACCCGGTAGAAGAGAAGAATAACAGGGGGAAAGTTCAGATGGGGAGACAGAGAGGAGCAGGAGGAGGAGACGAGTTGGAAGCAGGGGGAGGTCATCGCAAGGAGCTAGTGGCACAGTCAGACAGCATGCATCGGCACCCGGGGTCAGCCAGACAGCACGCCAATCAACGCATGCTGTTGCCACCACCAGAATGCCGTCATTGCAGAGCTCAGGTCCAACCTTGTGCAAATGGGGAGTTTGCGGTTGTGCAAATGGACTGTTTGCGGTTGTTTGTGGTGCGTTATACGGGGAGTTTGGTTTGTCATTGTGAAGCGGGCGTAACCCTTACACTATCTGAACGATACAACATCATACCTGATGTTTTAAAGCATTTTATTCCAAACAATTTAGGAATTTTAGGTGATTTATGCCCTTTATGGATTAAAAACAGACTCTGCATCAACTATGTAATTTTTCATGGGAGTTTTGCCATGGATCCCCCTCCGGCATGCCACAGTCCAGGTGTTAGTCCCCTTGAAACAATGGTTACATCACTTTTGTGGCCAGAAAGAGTCCCTGTGGGTTTTAAATTTGCCTGCCTATTGAAGTCAATGGCGGTTCGCCCGGTTTGCCCGTTCGCAAACTTTTGTGGAAGTTTGCGTTTGCTGTTTGCGAACGCAAAACTTTAGGTTCGCGACATCACTAGTGAACATATGCGATGTTCGATCCGCCCCCTATTCGTCATCATTGAGTAAACTTTGACCCTGTATCTCACAGTCTGCAGACACATTCCAGCCAATCAGCAGCATACCCTCCTTCCCAGACCCTCCCAGCTCCTGGACAGCAGCCATTTCAGATTCATTCGGAAGCTGCTTTCTTAGTGAGAGGAAGGACAGTGTAGCTGCTGCTGATTTAATAGGGAAATTGATAGCTAGGCTAGTGTATTCAGTGTCCACTACAGTCCTGAAGGACTCATCTGATCTCTGCTGTAAGGACAGCACCCCAAAAAGCCCTTTTTAGGGCTAGAACATCAGTCTGTTTTTTGTTTTTTTTCCTGTGTAATCTAATTGCAGTTGCCTGCCTGCCAGGCCCCCTTTCCCAGTACCACCACTCATATCTGTTGTAACAGTAGTGTAAATTTAAAAAAACAAAAACTTTTTGACTGTGAAACATCAGTCTGCTAGTGTAATCTAATTGCAGTTGCCTGTCTGCCAGCGTGTGTGTCAGGCTCATAGCATATACTGTGCCCACTTGCCCAGTGCCACCACTCATATCTGGTGTAACAGTAGTGTAAATTTAAAAAAACTTTTTTGACTGTGAAACATCAGTCTGCTTGTGTAATCTAATTGCAGTTGCCTGCCTGCCAGGCCCACTTGCCCAGTGCCACCACTCATATCTGTTGTAACAGTAGTGTAAATTTAAAAAAAAAAACTTTTTTGACTGTGAAACATCAGTCTGCTAGTGTAATCTAATTGCAGTTGCCTGCCTGCCAGCGTGTGTGCCAGGCCCACTTGCCCAGTGCCACCACTCATATCTGGTGTAACAGTAGTGTAAATTTAAAAAAATAAAACTTTTTTGACTGTGAAACATTAGTCTGCTAGTGTAATCTAATTGCAGTTGCCTGCCTGCCAGCGTGTGTGCCAGGCTCACAGCGTATACTGTGCCCACTTGCCCAGTGCCACCACTCATATCTGGTGTAACAGTAGTGTACATTTAAAAAAAAAACTTTTTTGACTGTGAAACATCAGTCTGCTAGTGTAATCTAATTGCAGTTGCCTGCCTGCCAGCGTGTGTGCCAGGCCCACTTGCCCAGTGCCACCACTCATATCTGGTGTAACAGTAGTGTAATTTAAAAAAAAAAAAAAACTTTTTTGACTGTGAAACATCAGTCTGCTAGTGTAATCTAATTGCAGTGGCCTGCCTGCCAGTGTGTGTGCCAGGCTCACAGCGTATACTGTGCCCACATGCCCAGTGCCACTACTCATATCTGGTGTAACAGTAGTGTACATTTAAAAAAAAAACTTTTTTGACTGTGAAACATCAGTCTGCTTGTGTAATCTAATTGAAGTTGCCTGCCTGCCAGCGTGTGCCAGGCCCACTTGCCCAGTGCCACCACTCATATCTGTTGTAACAGTAGTGTAAAATTAAAAAAAAACTTTTTTGACTGTGAAACATCAGTCTGCTAGTGTAATCTAATTGCAGTTGCCTGCCTGCCAGCGTGTGTACCAGGCTCACAGCTTATACTGTGCCCACTTTCCCAGTGCCACCACTCATATCTGGTGTAACAGTAGTGTAAATTTAAAAAAAACAACTTTTTTGACTGTGAAACATCAGTCTGCTTGTGTAATCTAATTGTAGTTGCCTGCCTGCCAGTGTGTGTGCCAGGCCCACTTGCCCAGTGCCACCACTCATATCTGGTGTAACAGTAGTGTAAATTTTAAAAAAACTACTTTTTTGAGTGTAAAACATCAGTCTGCTAGTGTAATATAATTGCAGTTACCTGCCTGCCAGTGTGTGTGCCAGGCTCACAGCGTATACTGTGCCCACTTGCCCAGTGCCACCACTCATATCTGGTGTAACAGTAGAGTAAATTTAAAAAAAACAACTTTTTTGACTGTGAAACATCAGTCTGCTAGTGTAATCTAATTGCAGTTGCCTGCCTGCCAGCGTGTGTGCCAGGCTCACAGCGTATACTGTGCCGACTTTCCCAGTGCCACCACTCATATCTGGTGTAACAGTAGTGTAAATTAAAAAAAAAAAACTTTTTTGACTGTGAAACATCAGTCTGCTAGTGTAATCTAATTGCAGTTGCCTGCCTGCCAGCGTGTGTGCCAGGCTCACAGCGTATACTGCGCCCACTTGCCCAGTGCCACCACTCATATCTTGTTTAATAGTAGTGTAAGTGTACATTTAAAAAAAAAAAACTTTTTGGACTGTGAAACATCAGTGCCACCACTCATATCTTGTTTAATAGTAGTGTAAGTGTACATTTAAAAAAAAAAAAACTTTTTGGACTGTGAAACATCAGTCTGCTTTTTTGTGTCAGGCTCACAGCGTATACTGTGCCCACTTGCCCAGTGCCACCACTCATATCTTGTTTAATAGTAGTGTAAGTGTACATTTAAAAAAAAAAACTTTTTGGACTGTGAATCATCAGTCTGCTTTTTTGTGTCAGGCTCACAGCGTATACTGTGCCCACTTGCCCAGTGCCACTTCTCATATCTGGTGTAACAGTAGTGTAAATTTTAAAAAAACAACTTTTTTGAGTGTAAAACATCAGTCTGCTAGTGTAATATAATTGCAGTTGCCTGTCTGCCAGCGTGTGTGTCAGGCTCATAGCATATACTGTGCCCACTTGCCCAGTGCCACCACTCATATCTGGTGTAACAGTAGTGTAAATTTAAAAAAACTTTTTTGACTGTGAAACATCAGTCTGCTTGTGTAATCTAATTGCAGTTGCCTGCCTGCCAGGCCCACTTGCCCAGTGCCACCACTCATATCTGTTGTAACAGTAGTGTAAATTTAAAAAAAAAAACTTTTTTGACTGTGAAACATCAGTCTGCTAGTGTAATCTAATTGCAGTTGCCTGCCTGCCAGCGTGTGTGCCAGGCCCACTTGCCCAGTGCCACCACTCATATCTGGTGTAACAGTAGTGTAAATTTTAAAAAATAAAACTTTTTTGACTGTGAAACATTAGTCTGCTAGTGTAATCTAATTGCAGTTGCCTGCCTGCCAGCGTGTGTGCCAGGCCCACTTGCCCAGTGCCACCACTCATATCTGGTGTAACAGTAGTGTAATTTAAAAAAAAAAAAAATTTTGACTGTGAAACATCAGTCTGCTAGTGTAATCTAATTGCAGTTGCCTGCCTGCCAGCGTGTGTGCCAGGCCCACTTGCCCAGTGCCACCACTCATATTTGGTGTAACAGTAGTGTAATTTAAAAAAAAAAAAAAAACTTTTTTGACTGTGAAACATCAGTCTGCTAGTGTAATCTAATTGCAGTGGCCTGCCTGCCAGCGTGTGTGCCAGGCTCACAGCGTATACTGTGCCCACATGCCCAGTGCCACCACTCATATCTGGTGTAACAGTAGTGTACATTTAAAAAAAAAACTTTTTTGACTGTTAAACATCAGTCTGCTTGTGTAATCTAATTGAAGTTGCCTGCCTGCCAGCGTGTGTGCCAGGCCCACTTGCCCAGTGCCACCACTCATATCTGTTGTAACAGTAGTGTAAAATTAAAAAAAAACTTTTTTGACTGTGAAACATCAGTCTGCTAGTGTAATCTAATTGCAGTTGCCTGCCTGCCAGCGTGTGTACCAGGCTCACAGCTTATACTGTGCCCACTTGCCCAGTGCCACCACTCATATCTGGTGTAACAGTAGTGTAAATTTAAAAAAATAAAACTTTTTTGACTGTGAAACATTAGTCTGCTAGTGTAATCTAATTGCAGTTGCCTGCCTGCCAGCGTGTGTGCCAGGCTCACAGCGTATACTGTGCCCACTTGCCCAGTGCCACCACTCATATCTGGTGTAACAGTAGTGTACATTTAAAAAAAAAAACTTTTTTGACTGTGAAACATTAGTCTGCTAGTGTAATCTAATTGCAGTTGTCTGCCTGCCAGCGTGTGTGCCAGGCCCACTTGCCCAGTGCCACCACTCATATCTGGTGTAACAGTAGTGTAATTTAAAAAAAAAAAATTTTTTGACTGTGAAACATCAGTCTGCTAGTGTAATCTAATTGCAGTTGCCTGCCTGCCAGCGTGTGTGCCAGGCCCACTTGCCCAGTGCCACCACTCATATCTGGTGTAACAGTAGTGTAATTTAAAAAACAAAACAAAACTTTTTTGACTGTGAAACATCAGTCTGCTAGTGTAATCTAATTGCAGTGGCCTGCCTGCCAGCGTGTGTGCCAGGCTCACAGCGTATACTGTGCCCACATGCCCAGTGCCACCACTCATATCTGGTGTAACAGTAGTGTACATTTAAAAAAAAAACTTTTTTGACTGTTAAACATCAGTCTGCTTGTGTAATCTAATTGAAGTTGCCTGCCTGCCAACGTGTGTGCCAGGCCCACTTGCCCAGTGCCACCACTCATATCTGTTGTAACAGTAGTGTAAAATTAAAAAAAAACTTTTTTGACTGTGAAACATCAGTCTGCTAGTGTAATCTAATTGCAGTTGCCTGCCTGCCAGCGTGTGTACCAGGCTCACAGCTTATACTGTGCCCACTTTCCCAGTGCCACCACTCATATCTGGTGTAACAGTAGTGTAAATTTAAAAAAAACAACTTTTTTGACTGTGAAACATCAGTCTGCTTGTGTAATCTAATTGTAGTTGCCTGCCTGCCAGTGTGTGTGCCAGGCCCACTTGCCCAGTGCCACCACTCATATCTGGTGTAACAGTAGTGTAAATTTTAAAAAAACAACTTTTTTGAGTGTAAAACATCAGTCTGCTAGTGTAATATAATTGCAGTTACCTGCCTGCCAGTGTGTGTGCCAGGCTCACAGCGTATACTGTGCCCACTTGCCCAGTGCCACCACTCATATCTGGTGTAACAGTAGAGTAAATTTAAAAAAAAAAAAAACTTTTTTGACTGTGAAACATCAGTCTGCTAGTGTAATCTAATTGCAGTTGCCTGCCTGCCAGCGTGTGTGCCAGGCTCACAGCGTATACTGTGCCGACTTTCCCAGTGCCACCACTCATATCTGGTGTAACAGTAGTGTAAATTAAAAAAAAAAACTTTTTTGACTGTGAAACATCAGTCTGCTTGTGTAATCTAATTGAAGTTGCCTGCCTGCCAGCGTGTGTGCCAGGCTCACAGCGTATACTGCGCCCACTTGCCCAGTGCCACCACTCATATCTTGTTTAATAGTAGTGTAAGTGTACATTTAAAAAAAAAAAACTTTTTGGACTGTGAAACATCAGTGCCACCACTCATATCTTGTTTAATAGTAGTGTAAGTGTACATTTAAAAAAAAAACTTTTTGGACTGTGAAACATCAGTCTGCTTTTTTGTGTCAGGCTCACAGCGTATACTGTGCCCACTTGCCCAGTGCCACCACTCATATCTTGTTTAATAGTAGTGTAAATGTACATTTAAAAAAAACAAACTTTTTGGACTGTGAAACATCAGTGCCACCACTCATATCTTGTTTAATAGTAGTGTAAGTGTACATTTAAAAAAAAAAACTTTTTGGACTGTGAATCATCAGTCTGCTTTTTTGTGTCAGGCTCACAGCGTATACTGTGCCCACTTGCCCAGTGCCACTTCTCATATCTGGTGTAACAGTAGTGTAAATTTTAAAAAAACAACTTTTTTGAGTGTAAAACATCAGTCTGCTAGTGTAATATAATTGCAGTTGCCTGTCTGCCAGCGTGTGTGTCAGGCTCATAGCATATACTGTGCCCACTTGCCCAGTGCCACCACTCATATCTGGTGTAACAGTAGTGTAAATTTAAAAAAACTTTTTTGACTGTGAAACATCAGTCTGCTTGTGTAATCTAATTGCAGTTGCCTGCCTGCCAGGCCCACTTGCCCAGTGCCACCACTCATATCTGTTGTAACAGTAGTGTAAATTTAAAAAAAAAAACTTTTTTGACTGTGAAACATCAGTCTGCTAGTGTAATCTAATTGCAGTTGCCTGCCTGCCTGCCAGCGTGTGTGCCAGGCCCACTTGCCCAGTGCCACCACTCATATCTGGTGTAACAGTAGTGTAAATTTAAAAAAATAAAACTTTTTTGACTGTGAAACATTAGTCTGCTAGTGTAATCTAATTGCAGTTGCCTGCCTGCCAGCGTGTGTGCCAGGCTCACAGCGTATACTGTGCCCACTTGCCCAGTGCCACCACTCATATCTGGTGTAACAGTAGTGTACATTTAAAAAAAAAAACTTTTTTGACTGTGAAACATTAGTCTGCTAGTGTAATCTAATTGCAGTTGCCTGCCTGCCAGCGTGTGTGCCAGGCCCACTTGCCCAGTGCCACCACTCATATCTGGTGTAACAGTAGTGTAATTTAAAAAAAAAAAAAAATTTGACTGTGAAACATCAGTCTGCTAGTGTAATCTAATTGCAGTTGCCTGCCTGCCAGCGTGTGTGCCAGGCCCACTTGCCCAGTGCCACCACTCATATCTGGTGTAACAGTAGTGTAATTTTAAAAAAAAAAAAAAAACTTTTTTGACTGTGAAACATCAGTCTGCTAGTGTAATCTAATTGCAGTGGCCTGCCTGCCAGCGTGTGTGCCAGGCTCACAGCGTATACTGTACCCACATGCCCAGTGCCACCACTCATATCTGGTGTAACAGTAGTGTACATTTAAAAAAAAAACTTTTTTGACTGTTAAACATCAGTCTGCTTGTGTAATCTAATTGAAGTTGCCTGCCTGCCAGCGTGTGTGCCAGGCCCACTTGCCCAGTGCCACCACTCATATCTGTTGTAACAGTAGTGTAAAATTAAAAAAAAACTTTTTTGACTGTGAAACATCAGTCTGCTAGTGTAATCTAATTGCAGTTGCCTGCCTGCCAGCGTGTGTACCAGGCTCACAGCTTATACTGTGCCCACTTGCCCAGTGCCACCACTCATATCTGGTGTAACAGTAGTGTAAATTTAAAAAAATAAAACTTTTTTGACTGTGAAACATTAGTCTGCTAGTGTAATCTAATTGCAGTTGCCTGCCTGCCAGCGTGTGTACCAGGCTCACAGCGTATACTGTGCCTACTTGCCCAGTGCCACCACTCATATCTGGTGTAACAGTAGTGTACATTTAAAAAAAAAAACTTTTTTGACTGTGAAACATTAGTCTGCTAGTATAATCTAATTGCAGTTGCCTGCCTGCCAGCGTGTGTGCCAGGCCCACTTGCCCAGTGCCACCACTCATATCTGGTGTAACAGTAGTGTAATTTAAAAAAAAAAAAAAAACTTTTTTGACTGTGAAACATCAGTCTGCTAGTGTAATCTAATTGCAGTGGCCTGCCTGCCAGCGTGTGTGCCAGGCTCACAGCGTATACTGTGCCCACATGCCCAGTGCCACCACTCATATCTGGTGTAACAGTAGTGTACATTTAAAAAAAAAACTTTTTTGACTGTTAAACATCAGTCTGCTTGTGTAATCTAATTGTAGTTGCCTGCCTGCCAGTGTGTGTGCCAGGCCCACTTGCCCAGTGCCACCACTCATATCTGGTGTAACAGTAGTGTAAATTTAAAAACAACAACTTTTTTGAGTGTAAAACATCAGTCTGCTAGTGTAATATAATTGCAGTTACCTGCCTGCCAGTGTGTGTGCCAGGCTCACAGCGTATACTGTGCCCACTTGCCCAGTGCCACCACTCATATCTGGTGTAACAGTAGAGTAAATTTAAAAAAAAAAAACTTTTTTGACTGTGAAACATCAGTCTGCTAGTGTAATCTAATTGCAGTTGCCTGCCTGCCAGCGTGTGTGCCAGGCTCACAGCGTATACTGTGCCGACTTTCCCAGTGCCACCACTCATATCTGGTGTAACAGTAGTGTAAATTAAAAAAAAACTTTTTTGACTGTGAAACATCAGTCTGCTAGTGTAATCTAATTGCAGTTGCCTGCCTGCCAGCGTGTGTGCCAGGCTCAAAGCGTATACTGCGCCCACTTGCCCAGTGCCACCACTCATATCTTGTTTAATAGTAGTGTAAGTGTACATTTAAAAAAAAAAAACTTTTTGGACTGTGAAACATCAGTGCCACCACTCATATCTTGTTTAATAGTAGTGTAAGTGTACATTTAAAAAAAAAAAAAACTTTTTGGACTGTGAAACATCAGTCTGCTTTTTTGTGTCAGGCTCACAGCGTATACTGTGCCCACTTGCCCAGTGCCACCACTCATATCTTGTTTAATAGTAGTGTAAGTGTACATTTAAAAAAAACAAACTTTTTGGACTGTGAAACATCAGTGCCACCACTCATATCTTGTTTAATAGTAGTGTAAGTGTACATTTAAAAAAAAAAAAACTTTTTGGACTGTGAAACATCAGTCTGCTTTTTTGTGTCAGGCTCACAGCGTATACTGTGCCCACTTGCCCAGTGCCACCACTCATATCTGGTGTAACAGTAGTGTAAATTTTAAAAAAACAACTTTTTTGAGTGTAAAACATCAGTCTGCTAGTGTAATATAATTGCAGTTGCCTGTCTGCCAGCGTGTGTGTCAGGCTCATAGCATATACTGTGCCCACTTGCCCAGTGCCACCACTCATATCTGGTGTAACAGTAGTGTAAATTTAAAAAAACTTTTTTGACTGTGAAACATCAGTCTGCTTGTGTAATCTAATTGCAGTTGCCTGCCTGCCAGGCCCACTTGCCCAGTGCCACCACTCATATCTGTTGTAACAGTAGTGTAAATTTAAAAAAAAAAACTTTTTTGACTGTGAAACATCAGTCTGCTAGTGTAATCTAATTGCAGTTGCCTGCCTGCCAGCGTGTGTGCCAGGCCCACTTGCCCAGTGCCACCACTCATATCTGGTGTAACAGTAGTGTAAATTTAAAAAAATAAAACTTTTTTGACTGTGAAACATTAGTCTGCTAGTGTAATCTAATTGCAGTTGCCTGCCTGCCAGCGTGTGTGCCAGGCTCACAGCGTATACTGTGCCCACTTGCCCAGTGCCACCACTCATATCTGGTGTAACAGTAGTGTACATTTAAAAAAAAAACTTTTTTGACAGTGAAACATCAGTCTGCTAGTGTAATCTAATTGCAGTTGCCTGCCTGCCAGCGTGTGTGCCAGGCCCACTTGCCCAGTGCCACCACTCATATCTGGTGTAACAGTAGTGTAATTTAAAAAAAAAAAAAATTTTTGACTGTGAAACATCAGTCTGCTAGTGTAATCTAATTGCAGTTGCCTGCCTGCCAGCGTGTGTGCCAGGCCCACTTGCCCAGTGCCACCACTCATATCTGTTGTAACAGTAGTGTAAAATTAAAAAAAAACTTTTTTGACTGTGAAACATCAGTCTGCTAGTGTAATCTAATTGCAGTTGCCTGCCTGCCAGCGTGTGTACCAGGCTCACAGCTTATACTGTGCCCACTTGCCCAGTGCCACCACTCATATCTGGTGTAACAGTAGTGTACATTTAAAAAAAAAAACTTTTTTGACTGTGAAACATCAGTCTGCTAGTGTAATCTAATTGCAGTGGCCTGCCTGCCAGCGTGTGTGCCAGGCCCACTTGCCCAGTGCCACCACTCATATCTGGTGTAACAGTAGTGTAATTTAAAAAAAAAAAAAAAAACTTTTTTGACTGTGAAACATCAGTCTGCTAGTGTAATCTAATTGCAGTGGCCTGCCTGCCAGCGTGTGTGCCAGGCTCACAGCGTATACTGTGCCCACATGCCCAGTGCCACCACTCATATCTGGTGTAACAGTAGTGTAAATTTTAAAAAAACAACTTTTTTTGACTGTGAAACATCAGTCTGCTTGTGTAATCTAATTGAAGTTGCCTGCCTGCCAGCGTGTGTGCCAGGCCCACTTGCCCAGTGCCACCACTCATATCTGTTGTAACAGTAGTGTAAAATTAAAAAAAAACTTTTTTGACTGTGAAACATCAGTCTGCTAGTGTAATCTAATTGCAGTTGCCTGCCTGCCAGCGTGTGTACCAGGCTCACAGCTTATACTGTGCCCACTTTCCCAGGGCCACCACTCATATCTGGTGTAACAGTAGTGTAAATTTAAAAAAAACAACTTTTTTGACTGTGAAACATCAGTCTGCTTGTGTAATCTAATTGTAGTTGCCTGCCTGCCAGTGTGTGTGCCAGGCCCACTTGCCCAGTGCCACCACTCATATCTGTTGTAACAGTAGTGTAAATTTAAAAAAAACAACTTTTTTGAGTGTAAAACATCAGTCTGCTAGTGTAATATAATTGCAGTTACCTGCCTGCCAGTGTGTGTGCCAGGCTCACAGCGTATACTGT
This sequence comes from Bombina bombina, assembly GCF_027579735.1. Classification (NCBI taxonomy): domain Eukaryota; kingdom Metazoa; phylum Chordata; class Amphibia; order Anura; family Bombinatoridae; genus Bombina; species Bombina bombina. Next base: position 968,429,823 of record NC_069501.1, on the reverse strand, counting down.
GCCCACTTGCCCAGTGCCACCACTCATATCTGGTGTAACAGTAGAGTAAATTTAAAAAAAAAAACTTTTTTGACTGTGAAACATCAGTCTGCTAGTGTAATCTAATTGCAGTTGCCTGCCTCCCAGCGTGTGTGCCAGGCTCACAGCGTATACTGTGCTGACTTTCCCAGTGCCACCACTCATATCTGGTGTAACAGTAGTGTAAATTAAAAAAAAAAACTTTTTTGACTGTGAAACATCAGTCTGCTAGCGTAATCTAATTGCAGTTGCCTGCCTGCCAGCGTGTGTGCCAGGCTCACAGCGTATACTGCGCCCACTTGCCCAGTGCCACCACTCATATCTTGTTTAATAGTAGTGTAAGTGTACATTTAAAAAAAAAAAAACTTTTTGGACTGTGAAACATCAGTGCCACCACTCATATCTTGTTTAATAGTAGTGTAAGTGTACATTTAAAAAAAAAAAACTTTTTGGACTGTGAAACATCAGTCTGCTTTTTTGTGTCAGGCTCACAGCGTATACTGTGCCCACTTGCCCAGTGCCACCACTCATAACTTGTTTAATAGTAGTGTAAGTGTACATTTAAAAAAAACAAACTTTTTGGACTGTGAAACATCAGTGCCACCACTCATATCTTGTTTAATAGTAGTGTAAGTGTACATTTAAAAAAAAAAAACTTTTTGGACTGTGAAACATCAGTCTGCTTTTTTGTGTCAGGCTCACAGCGTATACTGTGCCCACTTGCCCAGTGCCACCACTCATATCTGGTGTAACAGTAGTGTAAATTTTAAAAAAACAACTTTTTTGAGTGTAAAACATCAGTCTGCTAGTGTAATATAATTGCAGTTGCCTGCCTGCCAGTGTGTGTGCCAGGCTCACAGCGTATACTGTGCCCACTTGCCCAGTGCCACCACTCATATCTGGTGTAACAGTAGAGTAAATTTAAAAAAAAAAACTTTTTTGACTGTGAAACATCAGTCTGCTAGTGTAATCTAATTGCAGTTGCCTGCCTGCCAGCGTGTGTGCCAGGCTCACAGCGTATACTGTGCCGACTTTCCCAGTGCCACCACTCATATCTGGTGTAACAGTAGTGTAAATAAAAAAAAAAACTTTTTTGACTGTGAAACATCAGTCTGCTAGTGTAATCTAATTGCAGTTGCCTGCCTGCCAGCGTGTGTGCCAGGCTCACAGCGTATACTGTGCCCACTTGCCCAGTGCCACCACTCATATCTTGTTTAATAGTAGTGTAAGTGTACATTTAAAAAAAAAACTTTTTGGACTGTGAAACATCAGTGCCACCACTCATATCTTGTTTAATAGTAGTGTAAGTGTACATTTAAAAAAAAAAACTTTTTGGACTGTGAAACATCAGTCTGCTTTTTTGTGTCAGGCTCACAGCGTATACTGTGCCCACTTGCCCAGTGCCACCACTCATATCTTGTTTAATAGTAGTGTAAGTGTACATTTAAAATAAAAAAAACTTTTTGGACTGTGAAACATCAGTCTGCTTTTTTGTGTCAGGCTCACGGCGTATACTGTGCCCACTTGCCCAGTGCCACCACTCATATCTTGTTTAACAGTAGTGTAAGTGTACATTTAAAAAAAAGACAGGCAGAGGCAGGCCACCCCGCACGTGCTGTTGTGGTGCTGTGATTCCCTTTGGCCCCAGAATAATGCCCAGTGTTCAGAGGCCACATACCATGAACTCGAAAAGTGGACATAGTTGACTTTTTAACACAGGACACCCAATCTTCTATAGCTTCCGCTCCGAACCTTGACGCACCATCCTCCTCCAGCTTAGCTTCAGGCACCTCTCAAGTTACCACTCGCCCGCCTGCCGCCACCACCAACACTAGCACCAATCTAATTGTAGTTGCCTGCCTGCCAGTGTGTGTGCCAGGCCCACTTGCCCAGTGCCACCACTCATATCTGGTGTAACAGTAGTGTAAATTTAAAAAAAACTACTTTTTTGAGTGTAAAACATCAGTCTGCTAGTGTAATCTAATTGCAGTTACCTGCCTGCCAGTGTGTGTGCCAGGCTCACAGCGTATACTGTGCCCACTTGCCCAGTGCCACCACTCATATCTGGTGTAACAGTAGAGTAAATTTTAAAAAAAAAACTTTTTTGACTGTGAAACATCAGTCTGCTAGTGTAATCTAATTGCAGTTGCCTGCCTGCCAGCGTGTGTGCCAGGCTCACAGCGTATACTGTGCCGACTTTCCCAGTGCCACCACTCATATCTGGTGTAACAGTAGTGTAAATTAAAAAAAATCTTTTTTGACTGTGAAACATCAGTCTGCTAGTGTAATCTAATTGCAGTTGCCTGCCTGCCAGCGTGTGTGCCAGGCTCACAACGTATATTGTGCCCACTTGCCCAGTGCCACCACTCATATCTTGTTTAATAGTAGTGTAAGTGTACATTTAAAAAAAAAAAAAACTTTTTGGACTGTGAAACATCAGTCTGCTTTTTTGTGTCAGGCTCACAGCGTATACTGTGCCCACTTGCCCAGTGCCACCACTCATATCTGGTGTAACAGTAGTGTAAATTTAAAAAAAACAACTTTTTTGAGTGTAAAACATCAGTCTGCTAGTGTAATATAATTGCAGTTGCCTGCCTGCCAGTGTGTGTGCCAGGCTCACAGCGTATACTGTGCCCACTTGCCCAGTGCCACCACTCATATCTGGTGTAACAGTAGAGTAAATTTAAAAAAAAAAACTTTTTTGACTGTGAAACATCAGTCTGCTAGTGTAATCTAATTGCAGTTGCCTGCCTGCCAGCGTGTGTGCCAGGCTCACAGCGTATACTGTGCCGACTTTCCCAGTGCCACCACTCATATCTGGTGTAACAGTAGTGTAAATTAAAAAAAAAAACTTTTTTGACTGTGAAACATCAGTCTGCTAGCGTAATCTAATTGCAGTTGCCTGCCTGCCAGCGTGTGTGCCAGGCTCACAGCGTATACTGCGCCCACTTGCCCAGTGCCACCACTCATATCTTGTTTAATAGTAGTGTAAGTGTACATTTAAAAAAAAAAAAACTTTTTGGACTGTGAAACATCAGTCTGCTTTTTTGTGTCAGGCTCACAGCGTATACTGTGCACACTTGCCCAGTGCCACCACTCATATCTTGTTTAATAGTAGTGTAAGTGTACATTTAAAAAAAAAAACTTTTTGGACTGTGAATCATCAGTCTGCTTTTTTGTGTCAGGCTCACAGCGTATACTGTGCCCACTTGCCCAGTGCCACTTCTCATATCTGGTGTAACAGTAGTGTAAATTTTAAAAAAACAACTTTTTTGAGTGTAAAACATCAGTCTGCTAGTGTAATATAATTGCAGTTGCCTGTCTGCCAGCGTGTGTGTCAGGCTCATAGCATATACTGTGCCCACTTGCCCAGTGCCACCACTCATATCTGGTGTAACAGTAGTGTAAATTTAAAAAAACTTTTTTGACTGTGAAACATCAGTCTGCTTGTGTAATCTAATTGCAGTTGCCTGCCTGCCAGGCCCACTTGCCCAGTGCCACCACTCATATCTGTTGTAACAGTAGTGTAAATTTAAAAAAAAAAACTTTTTTGACTGTGAAACATCAGTCTGCTAGTGTAATCTAATTGCAGTTGCCTGCCTGCCAGCGTGTGTGCCAGGCCCACTTGCCCAGTGCCACCACTCATATCTGGTGTAACAGTAGTGTAAATTTTAAAAAATAAAACTTTTTTGACTGTGAAACATTAGTCTGCTAGTGTAATCTAATTGCAGTTGCCTGCCTGCCAGCGTGTGTGCCAGGCTCACAGCGTATACTGTGCCCACTTGCCCAGTGCCACCACTCATATCTGGTGTAACAGTAGTGTACATTTTAAAAAAAAAACTTTTTTGACTGTGAAACATTAGTCTGCTAGTGTAATCTAATTGCAGTTGCCTGCCTGCCAGCGTGTGTGCCAGGCCCACTTGCCCAGTGCCACCACTCATATCTGGTGTAACAGTAGTGTAATTTAAAAAAAAAAAAAATTTTGACTGTGAAACATCAGTCTGCTAGTGTAATCTAATTGCAGTTGCCTGCCTGCCAGCGTGTGTGCCAGGCCCACTTGCCCAGTGCCACCACTCATATTTGGTGTAACAGTAGTGTAATTTAAAAAAAAAAAAAAAACTTTTTTGACTGTGAAACATCAGTCTGCTAGTGTAATCTAATTGCAGTGGCCTGCCTGCCAGCGTGTGTGCCAGGCTCACAGCGTATACTGTGCCCACATGCCCAGTGCCACCACTCATATCTGGTGTAACAGTAGTGTACATTTAAAAAAAAAACTTTTTTGACTGTTAAACATCAGTCTGCTTGTGTAATCTAATTGAAGTTGCCTGCCTGCCAGCGTGTGTGCCAGGCCCACTTGCCCAGTGCCACCACTCATATCTGTTGTAACAGTAGTGTAAAATTAAAAAAAAACTTTTTTGACTGTGAAACATCAGTCTGCTAGTGTAATCTAATTGCAGTTGCCTGCCTGCCAGCGTGTGTACCAGGCTCACAGCTTATACTGTGCCCACTTGCCCAGTGCCACCACTCATATCTGGTGTAACAGTAGTGTAAATTTAAAAAAATAAAACTTTTTTGACTGTGAAACATTAGTCTGCTAGTGTAATCTAATTGCAGTTGCCTGCCTGCCAGCGTGTGTGCCAGGCTCACAGCGTATACTGTGCCCACTTGCCCAGTGCCACCACTCATATCTGGTGTAACAGTAGTGTACATTTAAAAAAAAAAACTTTTTTGACTGTGAAACATTAGTCTGCTAGTGTAATCTAATTGCAGTTGCCTGCCTGCCAGCGTGTGTGCCAGGCCCACTTGCCCAGTGCCACCACTCATATCTGGTGTAACAGTAGTGTAATTTAAAAAAAAAAAATTTTTTGACTGTGAAACATCAGTCTGCTAGTGTAATCTAATTGCAGTTGCCTGCCTGCCAGCGTGTGTGCCAGGCCCACTTGCCCAGTGCCACCACTCATATCTGGTGTAACAGTAGTGTAATTTAAAAAACAAAACAAAACTTTTTTGACTGTGAAACATCAGTCTGCTAGTGTAATCTAATTGCAGTGGCCTGCCTGCCAGCGTGTGTGCCAGGCTCACAGCGTATACTGTGCCCACATGCCCAGTGCCACCACTCATATCTGGTGTAACAGTAGTGTACATTTAAAAAAAAAACTTTTTTGACTGTTAAACATCAGTCTGCTTGTGTAATCTAATTGAAGTTGCCTGCCTGCCAACGTGTGTGCCAGGCCCACTTGCCCAGTGCCACCACTCATATCTGTTGTAACAGTAGTGTAAAATTAAAAAAAAACTTTTTTGACTGTGAAACATCAGTCTGCTAGTGTAATCTAATTGCAGTTGCCTGCCTGCCAGCGTGTGTACCAGGCTCACAGCTTATACTGTGCCCACTTTCCCAGTGCCACCACTCATATCTGGTGTAACAGTAGTGTAAATTTAAAAAAAACAACTTTTTTGACTGTGAAACATCAGTCTGCTTGTGTAATCTAATTGTAGTTGCCTGCCTGCCAGTGTGTGTGCCAGGCCCACTTGCCCAGTGCCACCACTCATATCTGGTGTAACAGTAGTGTAAATTTTAAAAAAACAACTTTTTTGAGTGTAAAACATCAGTCTGCTAGTGTAATATAATTGCAGTTACCTGCCTGCCAGTGTGTGTGCCAGGCTCACAGCGTATACTGTGCCCACTTGCCCAGTGCCACCACTCATATCTGGTGTAACAGTAGAGTAAATTTAAAAAAAAAAAAAACTTTTTTGACTGTGAAACATCAGTCTGCTAGTGTAATCTAATTGCAGTTGCCTGCCTGCCAGCGTGTGTGCCAGGCTCACAGCGTATACTGTGCCGACTTTCCCAGTGCCACCACTCATATCTGGTGTAACAGTAGTGTAAATTAAAAAAAAAAACTTTTTTGACTGTGAAACATCAGTCTGCTTGTGTAATCTAATTGAAGTTGCCTGCCTGCCAGCGTGTGTGCCAGGCTCACAGCGTATACTGCGCCCACTTGCCCAGTGCCACCACTCATATCTTGTTTAATAGTAGTGTAAGTGTACATTTAAAAAAAAAAAACTTTTTGGACTGTGAAACATCAGTGCCACCACTCATATCTTGTTTAATAGTAGTGTAAGTGTACATTTAAAAAAAAAAACTTTTTGGACTGTGAAACATCAGTCTGCTTTTTTGTGTCAGGCTCACAGCGTATACTGTGCCCACTTGCCCAGTGCCACCACTCATATCTTGTTTAATAGTAGTGTAAATGTACATTTAAAAAAAACAAACTTTTTGGACTGTGAAACATCAGTGCCACCACTCATATCTTGTTTAATAGTAGTGTAAGTGTACATTTAAAAAAAAAAAACTTTTTGGACTGTGAATCATCAGTCTGCTTTTTTGTGTCAGGCTCACAGCGTATACTGTGCCCACTTGCCCAGTGCCACTTCTCATATCTGGTGTAACAGTAGTGTAAATTTTAAAAAAACAACTTTTTTGAGTGTAAAACATCAGTCTGCTAGTGTAATATAATTGCAGTTGCCTGTCTGCCAGCGTGTGTGTCAGGCTCATAGCATATACTGTGCCCACTTGCCCAGTGCCACCACTCATATCTGGTGTAACAGTAGTGTAAATTTAAAAAAACTTTTTTGACTGTGAAACATCAGTCTGCTTGTGTAATCTAATTGCAGTTGCCTGCCTGCCAGGCCCACTTGCCCAGTGCCACCACTCATATCTGTTGTAACAGTAGTGTAAATTTAAAAAAAAAAACTTTTTTGACTGTGAAACATCAGTCTGCTAGTGTAATCTAATTGCAGTTGCCTGCCTGCCAGCGTGTGTGCCAGGCCCACTTGCCCAGTGCCACCACTCATATCTGGTGTAACAGTAGTGTAAATTTAAAAAAATAAAACTTTTTTGACTGTGAAACATTAGTCTGCTAGTGTAATCTAATTGCAGTTGCCTGCCTGCCAGCGTGTGTGCCAGGCTCACAGCGTATACTGTGCCCACTTGCCCAGTGCCACCACTCATATCTGGTGTAACAGTAGTGTACATTTAAAAAAAAAAACTTTTTTGACTGTGAAACATTAGTCTGCTAGTGTAATCTAATTGCAGTTGCCTGCCTGCCAGCGTGTGTGCCAGGCCCACTTGCCCAGTGCCACCACTCATATCTGGTGTAACAGTAGTGTAATTTAAAAAAAAAAAAAAATTTGACTGTGAAACATCAGTCTGCTAGTGTAATCTAATTGCAGTTGCCTGCCTGCCAGCGTGTGTGCCAGGCCCACTTGCCCAGTGCCACCACTCATATCTGGTGTAACAGTAGTGTAATTTAAAAAAAAAAAAAAAACTTTTTTGACTGTGAAACATCAGTCTGCTAGTGTAATCTAATTGCAGTGGCCTGCCTGCCAGCGTGTGTGCCAGGCTCACAGCGTATACTGTACCCACATGCCCAGTGCCACCACTCATATCTGGTGTAACAGTAGTGTACATTTAAAAAAAAAACTTTTTTGACTGTTAAACATCAGTCTGCTTGTGTAATCTAATTGAAGTTGCCTGCCTGCCAGCGTGTGTGCCAGGCCCACTTGCCCAGTGCCACCACTCATATCTGTTGTAACAGTAGTGTAAAATTAAAAAAAAACTTTTTTGACTGTGAAACATCAGTCTGCTAGTGTTATCTAATTGCAGTTGCCTGCCTGCCAGCGTGTGTACCAGGCTCACAGCTTATACTGTGCCCACTTGCCCAGTGCCACCACTCATATCTGGTGTAACAGTAGTGTAAATTTAAAAAAATAAAACTTTTTTGACTGTGAAACATTAGTCTGCTAGTGTAATCTAATTGCAGTTGCCTGCCTGCCAGCGTGTGTACCAGGCTCACAGCGTATACTGTGCCTACTTGCCCAGTGCCACCACTCATATCTGGTGTAACAGTAGTGTACATTTAAAAAAAAAAACTTTTTTGACTGTGAAACATTAGTCTGCTAGTATAATCTAATTGCAGTTGCCTGCCTGCCAGCGTGTGTGCCAGGCCCACTTGCCCAGTGCCACCACTCATATCTGGTGTAACAGTAGTGTAATTTAAAAAAAAAACAAAAACTTTTTTGACTGTGAAACATCAGTCTGCTAGTGTAATCTAATTGCAGTGGCCTGCCTGCCAGCGTGTGTGCCAGGCTCACAGCGTATACTGTGCCCACATGCCCAGTGCCACCACTCATATCTGGTGTAACAGTAGTGTACATTTAAAAAAAAAACTTTTTTGACTGTTAAACATCAGTCTGCTTGTGTAATCTAATTGTAGTTGCCTGCCTGCCAGTGTGTGTGCCAGGCCCACTTGCCCAGTGCCACCACTCATATCTGGTGTAACAGTAGTGTAAATTTAAAAACAACAACTTTTTTGAGTGTAAAACATCAGTCTGCTAGTGTAATATAATTGCAGTTACCTGCCTGCCAGTGTGTGTGCCAGGCTCACAGCGTATACTGTGCCCACTTGCCCAGTGCCACCACTCATATCTGGTGTAACAGTAGAGTAAATTTAAAAAAAAAAAACTTTTTTGACTGTGAAACATCAGTCTGCTAGTGTAATCTAATTGCAGTTGCCTGCCTGCCAGCGTGTGTGCCAGGCTCACAGCGTATACTGTGCCGACTTTCCCAGTGCCACCACTCATATCTGGTGTAACAGTAGTGTAAATTAAAAAAAAAACTTTTTTGACTGTGAAACATCAGTCTGCTAGTGTAATCTAATTGCAGTTGCCTGCCTGCCAGCGTGTGTGCCAGGCTCAAAGCGTATACTGCGCCCACTTGCCCAGTGCCACCACTCATATCTTGTTTAATAGTAGTGTAAGTGTACATTTAAAAAAAAAAAACTTTTTGGACTGTGAAACATCAGTGCCACCACTGATATCTTGTTTAATAGTAGTGTAAGTGTACATTTAAAAAAAAAAAAAACTTTTTGGACTGTGAAACATCAGTCTGCTTTTTTGTGTCAGGCTCACAGCGTATACTGTGCCCACTTGCCCAGTGCCACCACTCATATCTTGTTTAATAGTAGTGTAAGTGTACATTTAAAAAAAACAAACTTTTTGGACTGTGAAACATCAGTGCCACCACTCATATCTTGTTTAATAGTAGTGTAAGTGTACATTTAAAAAAAAAAAACTTTTTGGACTGTGAAACATCAGTCTGCTTTTTTGTGTCAGGCTCACAGCGTATACTGTGCCCACTTGCCCAGTGCCACCACTCATATCTGGTGTAACAGTAGTGTAAATTTTAAAAAAACAACTTTTTTGAGTGTAAAACATCAGTCTGCTAGTGTAATATAATTGCAGTTGCCTGTCTGCCAGCGTGTGTGTCAGGCTCATAGCATATACTGTGCCCACTTGCCCAGTGCCACCACTCATATCTGGTGTAACAGTAGTGTAAATTTAAAAAAACTTTTTTGACTGTGAAACATCAGTCTGCTTGTGTAATCTAATTGCAGTTGCCTGCCTGCCAGGCCCACTTGCCCAGTGCCACCACTCATATCTGTTGTAACAGTAGTGTAAATTTAAAAAAAAAAACTTTTTTGACTGTGAAACATCAGTCTGCTAGTGTAATCTAATTGCAGTTGCCTGCCTGCCAGCGTGTGTGCCAGGCCCACTTGCCCAGTGCCACCACTCATATCTGGTGTAACAGTAGTGTAAATTTAAAAAAATAAAACTTTTTTGACTGTGAAACATTAGTCTGCTAGTGTAATCTAATTGCAGTTGCCTGCCTGCCAGCGTGTGTGCCAGGCTCACAGCGTATACTGTGCCCACTTGCCCAGTGCCACCACTCATATCTGGTGTAACAGTAGTGTACATTTAAAAAAAAAACTTTTTTGACAGTGAAACATCAGTCTGCTAGTGTAATCTAATTGCAGTTGCCTGCCTGCCAGCGTGTGTGCCAGGCCCACTTGCCCAGTGCCACCACTCATATCTGGTGTAACAGTAGTGTAATTTAAAAAAAAAAAAAATTTTTGACTGTGAAACATCAGTCTGCTAGTGTAATCTAATTGCAGTTGCCTGCCTGCCAGCGTGTGTGCCAGGCCCACTTGCCCAGTGCCACCACTCATATCTGTTGTAACAGTAGTGTAAAATTAAAAAAAAACTTTTTTGACTGTGAAACATCAGTCTGCTAGTGTAATCTAATTGCAGTTGCCTGCCTGCCAGCGTGTGTACCAGGCTCACAGCTTATACTGTGCCCACTTGCCCAGTGCCACCACTCATATCTGGTGTAACAGTAGTGTACATTTAAAAAAAAAAACTTTTTTGACTGTGAAACATCAGTCTGCTAGTGTAATCTAATTGCAGTGGCCTGCCTGCCAGCGTGTGTGCCAGGCCCACTTGCCCAGTGCCACCACTCATATCTGGTGTAACAGTAGTGTAATTTAAAAAAAAAAAAAAAACTTTTTTGACTGTGAAACATCAGTCTGCTAGTGTAATCTAATTGCAGTGGCCTGCCTGCCAGCGTGTGTGCCAGGCTCACAGCGTATACTGTGCCCACATGCCCAGTGCCACCACTCATATCTGGTGTAACAGTAGTGTAAATTTTAAAAAAACAACTTTTTTTGACTGTGAAACATCAGTCTGCTTGTGTAATCTAATTGAAGTTGCCTGCCTGCCAGCGTGTGTGCCAGGCCCACTTGCCCAGTGCCACCACTCATATCTGTTGTAACAGTAGTGTAAAATTAAAAAAAAACTTTTTTGACTGTGAAACATCAGTCTGCTAGTGTAATCTAATTGCAGTTGCCTGCCTGCCAGCGTGTGTACCAGGCTCACAGCTTATACTGTGCCCACTTTCCCAGGGCCACCACTCATATCTGGTGTAACAGTAGTGTAAATTTAAAAAAAACAACTTTTTTGACTGTGAAACATCAGTCTGCTTGTGTAATCTAATTGTAGTTGCCTGCCTGCCAGTGTGTGTGCCAGGCCCACTTGCCCAGTGCCACCACTCATATCTGTTGTAACAGTAGTGTAAATTTTAAAAAAACAACTTTTTTGAGTGTAAAACATCAGTCTGCTAGTGTAATATAATTGCAGTTACCTGCCTGCCAGTGTGTGTGCCAGGCTCACAGCGTATACTGTGCCCACTTGCCCAGTGCCACCACTCATATCTGGTGTAACAGTAGAGTAAATTTAAAAAAAAAAACTTTTTTGACTGTGAAACATCAGTCTGCTAGTGTAATCTAATTGCAGTTGCCTGCCTCCCAGCGTGTGTGCCACGCTCACAGCGTATACTGTGCTGACTTTCCCAGTGCCACCACTCATATCTGGTGTAACAGTAGTGTAAATTAAAAAAAAAAAACTTTTTTGACTGTGAAACATCAGTCTGCTAGCGTAATCTAATTGCAGTTGCCTGCCTGCCAGCGTGTGTGCCAGGCTCACAGCGTATACTGCGCCCACTTGCCCAGTGCCACCACTCATATCTTGTTTAATAGTAGTGTAAGTGTACATTTAAAAAAAAAAAAACTTTTTGGACTGTGAAACATCAGTGCCACCACTCATATCTTGTTTAATAGTAGTGTAAGTGTACATTTAAAAAAAAAAAACTTTTTGGACTGTGAAACATCAGTCTGCTTTTTTGTGTCAGGCTCACAGCGTATACTGTGCCCACTTGCCCAGTGCCACCACTCATAACTTGTTTAATAGTAGTGTAAGTGTACATTTAAAAAAAACAAACTTTTTGGACTGTGAAACATCAGTGCCACCACTCATATCTTGTTTAATAGTAGTGTAAGTGTACATTTAAAAAAAAAAAACTTTTTGGACTGTGAAACATCAGTCTGCTTTTTTGTGTCAGGCTCACAGCGTATACTGTGCCCACTTGCCCAGTGCCACCACTCATATCTGGTGTAACAGTAGTGTAAATTTTAAAAAAACAACTTTTTTGAGTGTAAAACATCAGTCTGCTAGTGTAATATAATTGCAGTTGCCTGCCTGCCAGTGTGTGTGCCAGGCTCACAGCGTATACTGTGCCCACTTGCCCAGTGCCACCACTCATATCTGGTGTAACAGTAGAGTAAATTTAAAAAAAAAAACTTTTTTGACTGTGAAACATCAGTCTGCTAGTGTAATCTAATTGCAGTTGCCTGCCTGCCAGCGTGTGTGCCAGGCTCACAGCGTATACTGTGCCGACTTTCCCAGTGCCACCACTCATATCTGGTGTAACAGTAGTGTAAATAAAAAAAAAAAACTTTTTTGACTGTGAAACATCAGTCTGCTAGTGTAATCTAATTGCAGTTGCCTGCCTGCCAGCGTGTGTGCCAGGCTCACAGCGTATACTGTGCCCACTTGCCCAGTGCCACCACTCATATCTTGTTTAATAGTAGTGTAAGTGTACATTTAAAAAAAAAACTTTTTGGACTGTGAAACATCAGTGCCACCACTCATATCTTGTTTAATAGTAGTGTAAGTGTACATTTAAAAAAAAAAACTTTTTGGACTGTGAAACATCAGTCTGCTTTTTTGTGTCAGGCTCACAGCGTATACTGTGCCCACTTGCCCAGTGCCACCACTCATATCTTGTTTAATAGTAGTGTAAGTGTACATTTAAAATAAAAAAAACTTTTTGGACTGTGAAACATCAGTCTGCTTTTTTGTGTCAGGCTCACGGCGTATACTGTGCCCACTTGCCCAGTGCCACCACTCATATCTTGTTTAACAGTAGTGTAAGTGTACATTTAAAAAAAAGACAGGCAGAGGCAGGCCACCCCGCACGTGCTGTTGTGGTGCTGTGATTCCCTTTGGCCCCAGAATAATGCCCAGTGTTCAGAGGCCACATACCATGAACTCGAAAAGTGGACATAGTTGACTTTTTAACACAGGACACCCAATCTTCTATAGCTTCCGCTCCGAACCTTGACGCACCATCCTCCTCCAGCTTAGCTTCAGGCACCTCTCAAGTTACCACTCGCCCGCCTGCCGCCACCACCAACACTAGCACCAATCTAATTGTAGTTGCCTGCCTGCCAGTGTGTGTGCCAGGCCCACTTGCCCAGTGCCACCACTCATATCTGGTGTAACAGTAGTGTAAATTTAAAAAAAACTACTTTTTTGAGTGTAAAACATCAGTCTGCTAGTGTAATCTAATTGCAGTTACCTGCCTGCCAGTGTGTGTGCCAGGCTCACAGCGTATACTGTGCCCACTTGCCCAGTGCCACCACTCATATCTGGTGTAACAGTAGAGTAAATTTTAAAAAAAAAACTTTTTTGACTGTGAAACATCAGTCTGCTAGTGTAATCTAATTGCAGTTGCCTGCCTGCCAGCGTGTGTGCCAGGCTCACAGCGTATACTGTGCCGACTTTCCCAGTGCCACCACTCATATCTGGTGTAACAGTAGTGTAAATTAAAAAAAATCTTTTTTGACTGTGAAACATCAGTCTGCTAGTGTAATCTAATTGCAGTTGCCTGCCTGCCAGCGTGTGTGCCAGGCTCACAACGTATATTGTGCCCACTTGCCCAGTGCCACCACTCATATCTTGTTTAATAGTAGTGTAAGTGTACATTTAAAAAAAAAAAAACTTTTTGGACTGTGAAACATCAGTCTGCTTTTTTGTGTCAGGCTCACAGCGTATACTGTGCCCACTTGCCCAGTGCCACCACTCATATCTGGTGTAACAGTAGTGTAAATTTAAAAAAAACAACTTTTTTGAGTGTAAAACATCAGTCTGCTAGTGTAATATAATTGCAGTTGCCTGCCTGCCAGTGTGTGTGCCAGGCTCACAGCGTATACTGTGCCCACTTGCCCAGTGCCACCACTCATATCTGGTGTAACAGTAGAGTAAATTTAAAAAAAAAAACTTTTTTGACTGTGAAACATCAGTCTGCTAGTGTAATCTAATTGCAGTTGCCTGCCTGCCAGCGTGTGTGCCAGGCTCACAGCGTATACTGTGCCGACTTTCCCAGTGCCACCACTCATATCTGGTGTAACAGTAGTGTAAATTAAAAAAAAAAACTTTTTTGACTGTGAAACATCAGTCTGCTAGCGTAATCTAATTGCAGTTGCCTGCCTGCCAGCGTGTGTGCCAGGCTCACAGCGTATACTGCGCCCACTTGCCCAGTGCCACCACTCATATCTTGTTTAATAGTAGTGTAAGTGTACATTTAAAAAAAAAAAAACTTTTTGGACTGTGAAACATCAGTGCCACCACTCATATCTTGTTTAATAGTAGTGTAAGTGTACATTTAAAAAAAAAAAACTTTTTGGACTGTGAAACATCAGTCTGCTTTTTTGTGTCAGGCTCACAGCGTATACTGTGCCCACTTGCCCAGTGCCACCACTCATAACTTGTTTAATAGTAGTGTAAGTGTACATTTAAAAAAACAAACTTTTTGGACTGTGAAACATCAGTGCCACCACTCATATCTTGTTTAATAGTAGTGTAAGTGTACATTTAAAAAAAAAAAACTTTTTGGACTGTGAAACATCAGTCTGCTTTTTTGTGTCAGGCTCACAGCGTATACTGTGCCCACTTGCCCAGTGCCACCACTCATATCTGGTGTAACAGTAGTGTAAATTTTAAAAAAACAACTTTTTTGAGTGTAAAACATCAGTCTGCTAGTGTAATATAATTGCAGTTGCCTGCCTGCCAGTGTGTGTGCCAGGCTCACAGCGTATACTGTGCCCACTTGCCCAGTGCCACCACTCATATCTGGTGTAACAGTAGAGTAAATTTAAAAAAAAAAACTTTTTTGACTGTGAAACATCAGTCTGCTAGTGTAATCTAATTGCAGTTGCCTGCCTGCCAGCGTGTGTGCCAGGCTCACAGCGTATACTGTGCCGACTTTCCCAGTGCCACCACTCATATCTGGTGTAACAGTAGTGTAAATAAAAAAAAAAACTTTTTTGACTGTGAAACATCAGTCTGCTAGTGTAATCTAATTGCAGTTGCCTGCCTGCCAGCGTGTGTGCCAGGCTCACAGCGTATACTGTGCCCACTTGCCCAGTGCCACCACTCATATCTTGTTTAATAGTAGTGTAAGTGTACATTTAAAAAAAAAACTTTTTGGACTGTGAAACATCAGTGCCACCACTCATATCTTGTTTAATAGTAGTGTAAGTGTACATTTAAAAAAAAAAACTTTTTGGACTGTGAAACATCAGTCTGCTTTTTTGTGTCAGGCTCACAGCGTATACTGTGCCCACTTGCCCAGTGCCACCACTCATATCTTGTTTAATAGTAGTGTAAGTGTACATTTAAAATAAAAAAAACTTTTTGGACTGTGAAACATCAGTCTGCTTTTTTGTGTCAGGCTCACGGCGTATACTGTGCCCACTTGCCCAGTGCCACCACTCATATCTTGTTTAACAGTAGTGTAAGTGTACATTTAAAAAAAAGACAGGCAGAGGCAGGCCACCCCGCACGTGCTGTTGTGGTGCTGTGATTCCCTTTGGCCCCAGAATAATGCCCAGTGTTCAGAGGCCACATACCATGAACTCGAAAAGTGGACATAGTTGACTTTTTAACACAGGACACCCAATCTTCTATAGCTTCCGCTCCGAACCTTGACGCACCATCCTCCTCCAGCTTAGCTTCAGGCACCTCTCAAGTTACCACTCGCCCGCCTGCCGCCACCACCAACACTAGCACCAATCTAATTGTAGTTGCCTGCCTGCCAGTGTGTGTGCCAGGCCCACTTGCCCAGTGCCACCACTCATATCTGGTGTAACAGTAGTGTAAATTTAAAAAAAACTACTTTTTTGAGTGTAAAACATCAGTCTGCTAGTGTAATCTAATTGCAGTTACCTGCCTGCCAGTGTGTGTGCCAGGCTCACAGCGTATACTGTGCCCACTTGCCCAGTGCCACCACTCATATCTGGTGTAACAGTAGAGTAAATTTAAAAAAAAAAACTTTTTTGACTGTGAAACATCAGTCTGCTAGTGTAATCTAATTGCAGTTGCCTGCCTGCCAGCGTGTGTGCCAGGCTCACAGCGTATACTGTGCCGACTTTCCCAGTGCCACCACTCATATCTGGTGTAACAGTAGTGTAAATTAAAAAAAATCTTTTTTGACTGTGAAACATCAGTCTGCTAGTGTAATCTAATTGCAGTTGCCTGCCTGCCAGCGTGTGTGCCAGGCTCACAACGTATATTGTGCCCACTTGCCCAGTGCCACCACTCATATCTTGTTTAATAGTAGTGTAAGTGTACATTTAAAAAAAAAAAACTTTTTGGACTGTGAAACATCAGTCTGCTTTTTTGTGTCAGGCTCACAGCGTATACTGTGCCCACTTGCCCAGTGCCACCACTCATATCTGGTGTAACAGTAGTGTAAATTTAAAAAAAACAACTTTTTTGAGTGTAAAACATCAGTCTGCTAGTGTAATATAATTGCAGTTGCCTGCCTGCCAGTGTGTGTGCCAGGCTCACAGCGTATACTGTGCCCACTTGCCCAGTGCCACCACTCATATCTGGTGTAACAGTAGAGTAAATTTAAAAAAAAAAACTTTTTTGACTGTGAAACATCAGTCTGCTAGTGTAATCTAATTGCAGTTGCCTGCCTGCCAGCGTGTGTGCCAGGCTCACAGCGTATACTGTGCCGACTTTCCCAGTGCCACCACTCATATCTGGTGTAACAGTAGTGTAAATTAAAAAAAAAAAAATTTTGACTGTGAAACATCAGTCTGCTAGTGTAATCTAATTGCAGTTGCCTGCCTGCCAGCGTGTGTGCCAGGCTCACAGCGTATACTGTGCCCACTTGCCCAGTGCCACCACTCATATCTTGTTTAATAGTAGTGTAAGTGTACATTTTAAAAAAAAACTTTTTGGACTGTGAAACATCAGTGCCACCACTCATATCTTGTTTAATAGTATTGTAAGTGTACATTTAAAAAAAAAAAACTTTTTGGACTGTGAAACATCAGTCTGCTTTTTTGTTTCAGGCTCACAGTGTATACTATGCCCACTTGCACAGTGCCACCACTCATATCTTGTTTAATAGTAGTGTAAGTTTACATTTAAAACAAAAAAAACTTTTTGGACTGTGAAACATCAGTCTGCTTTTTTGTGTCAGGCTCACAGCGTATACTGTGCCCACTTGTCCAGTGCCACCACTCATATCTTGTTTAATAGTAGTGTAAGTGTACATTTAAAAAAAAAAAACTTTTTGACTGTGAAACATCAGTCTGCTTTTTTGTTTCAGGCTCACAGCGTATACTGTGCCCACTTGCCCAGTGCCACCACTCATATCTTGTTTAATAGTAGTGTAAGTGTACATTTAAAACAAAAAAACCTTTTTGGACTGTGAAACATCAGTCTGCTTTTTTGTGTCAGGCTCACGGCGTATACTGTGCCCACTTGCCCAGTGCCACCACTCATATCTTGTTTAACAGTAGTGTAAGTGTACATTTAAAAAAAAATGACAGGCAGAGGCAGGCCACCCCGCACGTGCCGTTGTGGTGCTGTGATTCCCTTTGGCCCCAGAATAATGCCCAGTGTTCAGAGGCCACATACCATGAACTCGAAAAGTTCTGAGGACATAGTTGACTTTTTAACACAGGACACCCAATCTTCTATAGCTTCCGCTCCGAACCTTGACGCACCATCCTCCTCCAGCTTAGCTTCAGGCACCTCTCAAGTTACCACTCGCCCGCCTGCAGCCACCACCAACACTAGCACCACAGCCGCTTCACTTTATCTGTCAGAGGAGTTATTTACACATCAGTTGGAAGAAATGAGTGATATGCAAGCATCATTGACAGAGGATGTAGATAACAGTGATATGTCTCAGTCAGGCAGCATTACAGACATGGACGTACGGTGTGATGATGATGATGTTGTACCCGCTGCTGCTTCCTTTGTTGATTTGTCAGATACAAGTGAAGCAGTTGATGATGACGATGCGTCCGTGGATGTCACGTGGGTGCCCGCTAGAAGAGAAGAATAACAGGGGAAAAGTTCAGATGGGGAGACAGAGAGGAGGAGGAGGAGACGAGTTGGAAGCAGGGGGAGGTGGTCGCAAGGAGCTAGTGGCACAGTCAGACAGCATGCATCAGCACCCGGGGTCAGCCAGACAGCACACCAATCAACGCATGCTGTTGCCACCACCAGAATGCCGTTATCGCAGAGCTCAGTAGTGTGGCATTTTTTGTGTGTGCCTGCCTCTGACAACAGCGATGCCATTTGCAACCTGTGTCAAAAGAAACTGAGTCGTGTGAAGTCCAACACCCACCTAGGTACAACTGCTTTGCGAAGGCACATGATCGCACATCACAAACGCCTATGGGATCAACACATGAGTAGAAGCAGCACACAAACTCAAAGCCGCCATCCTCCTCCTGGTCCAGCATCTTCAGCCACGTCAAACACTGCTGTCCTCCTTGCCCCCTCTCAACCATCCGCCACTCCGTCTCTCTTCCGGAGCATTTCCTGCTCATCTGCCCACAGTCAGGTGTCTGTCAAGGACATGTTTGAGTGTAAGAAGCCAATGTCACAAAGTCACCCCCTTGCCCGGCGTCTGACAGCTGGCTTGTCTGAACTCTTAGCCCACCAGCTTTTACCATACAAGCTGGTGGAGTCTGAGGCGTTCCAAAAATTTGTAGCTATTGGGACACCGCAGTGGAAGGTACCCGGCCGAAATTTCTTTTCACAAAAGGCAATTCCCAACCTGTACTCGATTGTGAGAAAGGAAGTAATGGCATGTATGGCACACAGTGTTGGGGCAAGGGTCCATCTGACCACTGATAGCTGGTCTGCAAAGCATGGGCAGGGCAGGTATATCACCTACACTTCCAAACAAAGAAATCCAGCGAACTCGGGCTTCAAACAAGGGGTGAGTTTATTGAAAATCTCTAATTCAATAAATTCCAACACAGTGAAAAACAAAAACACTTTAAATGAGGGTGGTAAAATAAAAAGAGCTAATAATTGCGCTGTGACCTTAGGCTACCAGTCGGTTCTTACGCGTTTCGGCTGTAAAGTTTAGCCTTAATCATAGACCTCAAAGTGTAGCCGGTGTTATGCCTTAAGAACTATTCTAGTGATAACTAAGGATAAACAGCTGGGGTCACAGTGCAATTAATCAATATTAACAGGCTAATTATCAGACGGTCTATTTCATGTTAAAGAACAGTATGTTAGAACATTTTTCTACAATTAGGTTAGACACACTGAAAAATTGACAAAAAATTATATTCCAACGTTTGCAAGCAGAAATGAAGTACACTCTCCTGTTAGAAATAATTATACATACTGGAAAATGTAAACTGTCTTTTTCACCCCTTATAATTCGTCACTCTCTAGAATATCTTGAAAACTAGAGTATTCAAACTGGGTAACATTAGTAACGAGGAATACACAACCCATATGTTTTAGTTTGATCAATAGATATATTATTAGAGAGTAGTATGGAATCTGTGTTTTTGAATCTGAAGAATGAAAGAATGAGGTAAGAGTAACAGAGTCATAGGTAAACTAAAATATTACCTTACTATAAACAGAAACTCTTAATTGAATACCTTTCTAAGTGATTCTATAATTCACCATCATTGTATGTAACCTTTATAAGAGTATTACATTTTACCTACATAGGTGTATATCTATACCTCAATTAGTTAATATCCTTCACTGAAACTTTTTCATCATTATATGCTACTTCCAAAAGTTAATGATATCCCCAGCTATATTAAAGCCTTTGGGACGTCTAGTCTGGAGTGTAAAGATCCAGTATGCTTCTTTATATAAGAGTCGTTGCATTCTGTCACCCCCTCTTGAATTTGGAAAGATTCTTTCTATCACTTGCCATTTGAAGCTATTGACTGACTTGTTATGCTCATATATGAAATGATGCACCAAGTCAGACACATCCCTTTCTTTATCAATATTGTTTAGGTGCTCTCTAATGCGTGTGCGTGCCTCACGAGAGGAGCACCCCACATATTGCATTTTGCAGAGTGTACACTCCACAAGGTAAATGACATAACTTGTTCGGCAATTAGTGCATGAGTCCGATAAGAATACCCTTTGTGTACTCCTAGACTGAAATTTATCCGTTACTATTGTAACCTATCACCTACACTGCGCATTGGGTAAACCTGCTGACGGCTGCCAAGCATGGAATGCGTGGCTCTGCAGAGGAGTTGGTGACACCGCCATGACTTGCAGGCAGGCCTGCTGCCACCTCCTCTACTCCTCCTACTCCATCCTCTTCCATAACCTCCTCGGCTGAGTCCTCTTCTGCTGCTGCATCTTGCTCCACATCAACGGCACCCCCCCCAGCTCCCCAGGTACTATTGACTTGCCTGAAAGCAGAGAGTCACACTGGACCAGCACTCCTGTCCACCCTGAATGCACAGGTGGATCAGTGGCTGACTCCGCACCAACTGGAGATCGTCAAAGTCCCTTACCATGGGTCCCATCAAATCTATCTATCTATTGTATCTATCAAATGTATCTATTGCATCTATTGATCTATCTATTTAATCTATGTATCTATCTATCAAATCTATCTATCTCGTGGCCAGACTGTTATCTGACAGCCACTTGTGTTTCGGCCATGCCATATACATATCCATGCCATATACACGTCCCCTGATAGGGGACGTAACAGGGATTAAACTGATCAGAATAGTACTACTTAACACACCACTCATATCTGGTGGCACAGTAGATTGCACGCGCAGTGCCCCAAATTTGAAGTAGGAGGACCGACCAAGCATCTTTTTCCATCTCCCGGTTCCTAAAATCCATGCCATATACACGTCCCCTGATAGGGGACGTAACAGGGATTACACTGATAGGAATAGTACTACTTAACACACCTTATAATAATGAAGAGAGAGGCAACGCAGAGAGAGGAGTCTGAAGAAGAGGAGTCAGAGGAGGAAGGTGGCTTTGAGGAGGTGGAAGACCAAACACAGCAGGCGTCCCAGGGGGCTTGTTTTCACCTTTCGGGGACCCTTGGTGTTGTACGTGGCTGGGTGGAGGAAGAGACCTTCAATGACATCAGTGAGGACAAGGAACGGGACATGGCTAGCTTGGTATCCAACCTTGTGCAAATGGGGAGTTTGCGGTTGTGCAAATGGACTGTTTGCGGTTGTTTGCAGTGCGTTAAAGGGACAGTCTAGGCCAAAATAAACTTTCATGATTCAGATAGAGCATGTAATTTTAAACAATTTTCCACTTTACTTTTATCACCAATTTTGCTTTGATCTTGTGGTATTCTTAGTTGAAAGCTTAACCTAGGAGGTTCATGTGCTAATTTCTTAGACCTTGAAGCCCACCTCTTTCAGATTGCATTTTAACAGTTTTTCACCACTAGAGGGTGTTAGTTCACGTATTTCATATAGATAACACTGTGCTCGTGCAGGAGAAGTTATCTGGGAGCAGGCACTGATTGGCTAGACTGCAAGTCTGTCAAAAGAACTTAAAAAAGGGGCAGTTTGCAGAGGCTTAGATACAAGATAATCACAGAGGTTAAAAGTATATTATTATAAATGTGTTAGTTATGCAAAACTGGGAAATGGGTAATAAAGGGATTATCTATCTTTTAAAACAATAAAAATTCTGGTGTAGACTGTCCCTTTAAATGGGGAGTTTGGTCTGTCACTGTGAAGCGGGCGTAACCCTTACACTACCTGATCGATACAACATCATACCTGATGTTTTAAAGCACGTTATTCCAAACAATTTAGCAATGTTAGGTGATTTATGGCCTTTATGGCTTAAAACCAGACTCTGCATCAACTATGTAATTTTCCATGGGAGTTTTGCCATGGATCCCCCTCCGGCATGCCACAGTCCAGGTGTTAGTCCCCTTGAAACAACTTTTCCATCACTATTGTGGCCAGAAAGAGTCCCTGTGGGTTTTAAAATTCGCCTGCCTATTGAAGTCTATGGCGGTTCGCCCGGTTCACCCGTTCGCGAACAGTTGCGGAAGTTCGTGTCCGCCGTTCGCGAACGCAAATTTTTAGGTTCGCGACATCACTAGTTATGTTGGTATCAGCTGGTAGTAAATGCTAATGCTACATTCTGGTAGCATTCGTTACTGTATTCAGTTGTATATATTTGCACGCTGTGTTTCCCAATGAATTGGGTGTGTATGATAATCGTGAGTACTTTTGCTGCAAGTAAGGACTTGTTTAGTACGTTTCCCCTAATAGACAATTGTTAAATACTGTGATGTAAAAAGTGACCAATATTCCGTTATGTTTGGTGGGATACAAAAAGTGATCACATGAAGTTACAGGAACTGATCATGCGAAGTGACGTTTTTAAATGTTAATTATATGCTTAAAGTCACTTTTTAGTAAATATTACATACAGTAGGTTTCTAGTAAATTTGATCACTATTGAAGCATACATGCAGTATTGTGGTCACTGTCCAAGTGTACACGTGTACATAAGTTTTTAAATGTTAATTATATCCTTGAAATCACTTTTTGGTGAGCTTTACAAGCAGCAGGTCTCTAGTGAATTTGATCGCTATTGAAGCGTATATGCACCATTATATAGCATATGCTTATGTTTAATCATTCACACTATATCAATTTATCTGTTTTCATTCATACATTGAGAAAGAAAATGCAGCAATCCAGTGCTAAAGTTAAAAACCAAAAACTTTAATAATCCAAAAATTAAAAGACGCCATACGGTCACAAAAAAGGATAACATGGAAGATAGTTAGACCAAGAACAAACAGTCCATACTATACTGGCTTATGCGTTTCGGCCGTAGCCTTACTCTTAGCCTGATTAAAATCCTAACACAGCTGTGTTTATAACAGAGTCTATTTGGCTGTGATAGGTTAAAAACAAAAGGGCAGGACTGTATGTTCGTGCATAACAGGTGAAACACATCTATATGTCATTTTGTATAGGTCTATTCCTGCAGAGCAAATTACATCATTTCAATCAGGATCATGTAATACACTCAATGTGCTGTTCATCAAAATTTGTAGGCACTCGATGAGTACATAACTGTACTAATTCATTTATTTATTTGTATTCAGTATTTATTGTGCAAACTGTTCTTAAGAAAAATATATATAAAACAAATATAAATGAGAGCACCTATACTCATGCAGTGGTACTATGCTATGTACCTGCTCAGACATTTAGCCTTTGTTATAAATATGTGTGATAGACTGGGAGAGATTCAGATTAAGGATTAAAGATTAAGTGAAATCCGAAAACTAAAGATCTGAGCCTAGATCTACATATGGATCAGATCCTAAGTGTGAATCTAAAAATACTTAAACACATATATATAAAGCATTTGTTTTGTATTATTTCACAAAAGCTAATCCCCATTTTAAAGACAGAGACTGTCTAAAATTACCAAGTGGTATTGAGGTTTAACTGAATCATGCTTACTGTCATTTACAACAGAAACTATGTTTCCATATAAAAATAAAAATAAATAAATAAGAACATGACAGTGTAGGCTGGTTGAGGAAAATAAAGCAAAACAAAACTTGATGATAATGAGTATAACACGTAGGCTAAACCGGCCAATGCTTGTACATGTTAAACTTAAACTAATATTCTCATAAGTACATAAGTAAAGTATACTAAAATGAGCTAAGTCATATGCATCCAAATTAGGTTAGTCATTAAACTAGTGGACATATTAGATGAGATAGATAAATTAGGGAAGTATATTCACTGTAATGGTTAGTAGGAGAATTATACACGAATGTACAATTATAGAGAAGACTCCTACTCCCAATAGTTAATTAGATCATATTGGGAGTTTAGTCCACCTGGAAACCTAGTTTCCAGGTGAAAAATCCAATACATTTCTCTCTTATAGAGGAGATTCTCTCTATCACCCCCTCTCTTTGGGGTGAGTACCTGTTCTATGGCTTTCCACCTGAAGAAGGACAGATCTTTTTGGTGCTTTACTGAAAAATGTGTCACAATAGGTGTGGTGGCCTTGCCTATAGTGATGGTGCTGAAGTACTCCCAAATGTGTGACCTAATATCCCTTGTGGTGAGCCCTATGTATTGTACCCTGTACTGGGTGCATTCTATCATATAGATCACGTATGTTGAGGAACAGTTCAGACAGCGTTCAATTTCAAAAGACTTGCCGTTGATGTTTGAGGTAAAGGAAGAGGATATTTCAACATGGTCACAGGGTTTACATTTCCTGTGGCCACATTTAAACATACCTTTATGTGTAAACCATGAAATTACTGTTGTTTGGTCTCTCTTAAGTTGAGAGGGAGATACCATGTTCCCTATTGTACTAGCTCTTCTGTAAGAGCATCTCAGGCCATTGTCAACTGTGTTTTCCAGTTTGTCATCTGCTCGCAATAAACCAAAATGTTTGCGGACAATTCCACATATTTGCTTATATTGCAAGCTGTAATTTGTCACAAAGGTTACACCTTTGTAGGGGAGAAATTCTTTCTTCTTTTTGTTTTTCCCCCCCATGTTGAGTAAAGTCTTCCTATCCATACTTTCCACTTCTTTTAGGGCTTTGTCAATATCAGACTTTTTGTAACCACGTTGTTTAAAGAGGCCTATCAAAGTCTCCTTAAAGGCACCTTCATCTGAACAATTTCTTTTAAGTCGGATGAGTTGTCCTTTGGCAATCGTGTACGGAACATGGGGTGGGTGACAACTCTTGCCATGAAGCAAGGTGTTGCCAGAGATAGGTTTCCTATAGCTAGTTGTTTCAATTGTGCCATCAGCTTGACCTTTAATTGTGATATCCAAGTAATTTATCACATGTTCATTGGTCTCAAAAGTAAAGGTCAAATTATGTTCATTCACATTAATCCAATCTACAAAGTGTTGAATTTTATCAATTCCTCAATTCCATACCAGAAGCAGATCGTCTATGAAACGTTGATAGACAATGATGTCTTCTATGAAGGGGTTACTTTGTGCATTGACGTGGGACAGTTCCCACCACCCAAGATATAAATTGGCATAGGATTGGGCGAACCTCGCCCCCATAGCTGTCCCACGTCTCTGCAAAAAGTATTCCCCTTCAAACTCAAAGTAATTGTGGGTTAGCAAAAATAATGTTACTTGAATGACAAAATCTTGAAACAGTACGGAGAATGTGGTTCAAAAAGTACCGTATAGCCTTAACCCCTTCATTATGGGGAATGGTAGAATATAGAGACACCACATCCACCGTGACCCACATATACTCAGGTTTCCATGACAGTTTTTCAAGGATATTCAACACATGAGTAGTATCTTTTAGATAGCTGGGCAGTTTCTGTACCATGTGTCTCTGAAAATGCCAAACCGGATTGTAGTCTAACTTAGTGTAACTATCTTGATCAAAGAGCTGTCTGTGTGCTTCTCTGATATAATCCGTCCTGTTGAGTACCACAACAGATCCTCCCTTGTCCGAGGCCTTTATAACTATGTTCTGGTTCTTGCTAAGTTTATTAAGGGCCTCCCTCTCTTTTCTGGAGAGATTATTTGCTCCCTTAGATTCAGTTTTACTTAATTTAATAAGGTCAGCCTCTACTCGGCTGTAGAAGGTTTTAAGGGTGTCACCCCTAGACTGAATGGGATAGAAGGTGGAGGGTTGTTTAAACTTAATCATTTTTTCCTCCCTGATCTCTGGGGATAGTGTGCCTTCTCTAAGTAGACTTTTCAAATTAATTAGATCACATTGATCAGAAAAATCAGTAAATTCTACTGTGTATGTGACCTCTGTGATAGGTGAACTCTCTACTGTTTCTGAGCCATGAAAATGTTTATGCAAGGTTAGGTTTCGAATGAGCTTGTTCACATCTATAATTGTTCTAAACAAGTTAAAATTACTTGTAGGAGCAAAGCCTAACCCATGGCTCAGAACCCTGACTTCCATGTCTGAGAGTGTGCTATCTGACAAATTAATTACTCCGAAGGATGGTACTTCTGTTGTGACCTGTTGGATCTCTGTGGGTACCTGTTCTTGAAACCTCTGTTTGCCCCTCTCCCCCTCCCCGGGCCTTTTTGGGGGAGAGAAAAAACCTGCACTATGGCTTGTGTTTCTTGAGCTGTTCTAATAGTGTTAATGCCTGGTCCTGCCATTAGTGATGTTCCCTGTAA
Organism: Bombina bombina; assembly: GCF_027579735.1. Classification (NCBI taxonomy): domain Eukaryota; kingdom Metazoa; phylum Chordata; class Amphibia; order Anura; family Bombinatoridae; genus Bombina; species Bombina bombina. The sequence continues at coordinate 968,403,808 of NC_069501.1, read as the reverse complement.
TGGTGGAAATGAATTTGGGTCATAGGAAACAGCTGCTTGGTAGTTTATACCCTGCTGATAACTAGTTGGTTTAGCCTGAGTGGTAACATAGGATTGGAACTCAGGGGGTGCATTATACTGACTCACTTGTGCTGTATCAAAATTCCTATAAGTTTGCACTTGTGGAACATTTGATGTATATTTGAGGATCCCTACAGGTTGTGTATGATAATTTTGTTGTTCAATTACACTTTCATTCACTTGTCTGCCATCCCCTGAATCTCCATCACTATCACTAAAAGTGACCTGCTTGCCCCCTCTACTTCTCCACCTCCTATTACGTCTATTACGGCTATTATTTCTCTGTCTATTTTGTTGCTTGCGTGCCAAAAACCTCTGCTGCTTATTCCATACATAAACAATGTTGGATTGTCTCTAATAAATTTGGAGTGTTTATGTTCCATTACTTGTACTTTGACATCAGCTACAACTTTAGATAATTGTTGGTCAAAACTGCTAAAATTGGCTTCATTACATATTTTATTCAGCTCTGTCTGTACCTCAACTATTTCTAATCTCAATACTTTCAACAAATGAGCCTTGTAACCTATTAACAACATCATCAGTTTAAGAGAGCATTCAGTCAAAGCCTCATTCCATTCCTCTATGAATGATTGATCATCTGTTTCAAAGGCAGGAAACTTCTGCAGCCTTAAACCTCTTGGAATCATCCTCTGGGAAAAATATATCTCAAGTGTCCACAAATCCCACTGCAGTTTCTGTTCTTTTGTTAGTATAGTCTCCATCTCCATGAATAAAGCACTCAAAGTCATTGCAGTCCTATCAGTCGAAAAAACTTTATTTATATCCTGAGGTGAACAATCCCTTTCAGTAACTGGGATTAATGAATAAAATGCAGGTGCCTGATCTTCCATGTTTAAATGGAGCAAAAATAGGCTTGGTAAATGTGAAACCTCTATTGCACAATTCAGAGAGACACCTAAGACACAGCCAGTTTATGTCTATTATGAAGAAAATAAAGAAGGGTTGTTAAGGAGCTCCCTTTTGTGTGCTTTGGTGTGGAGAAGTAAGCAGGTCACTTTTAGTGATAGTGATGGAGATTCAGGGGATGACACAAAAGTGAATGAAAGTGTAATTGAACAACAAAATTATCATACACAACCTGTAGGGATCCTCAAATATACATTGAATGTTCCACAAGTGCAATCTTATAGGAACTTTGATACAGCACAAGTGAGTCAGTATAATGCACCCCCTGAGTTCCAATCCTATGTTACCCCTCAGGCTAAACCAACTAGTTATCAGCAGGGTATAAACTACCAAGCAGCTGTTTCCTATGACCCAAATTCATTTCCACCATTACAGGGAACATCACTAATGGCAGGACCAGGCATTAACACTATTAGAACAGCTCAGGAAACACAAGCCATAGAGCAGGTTTTTTCTCTCCCCCAAAAAGGCCCGGGGAGGGGGAGAGGGGCAAACAGAGGTTTCAAGAACAGGTACCCACAGAGATCCAACAGGTCACAACAGAAGTACCATCCTTCGAAGTAATTAATTTGTCAGATAGCACACTCTCAGACATGGAAGTCAGGGTTCTGAGCCATGGGTTAGGCTTTGCTCCTACAAGTAATTTTAACTTGTTTAGAACAATTATAGATGTGAACAAGCTCATTCGAAACCTAACCTTGCGTAAACATTTTCATGGCTCAGAAACAGTAGAGAGTTCACCTATCACAGAAGTCACAGACACAGTAGAATTTACAGATTTTTCTGATCAATGTGATCTAATTAATTTGAATATTCTACTGAGAGAAGGCACACTATCCCCAGAGATCAGGGAGGACAAAATGATTAAGTTTAAACAACCCTCCACCTTCTATCCCATTCAGTCTAGGGGTGACACCCTTGAAACCTTCTACAGCTGAGTAGAGGCTGACCTTATTAAATTAAGTAAAACTGAATCTAAGGGAGCAAATAATCTCTCCAGAAAAGAGAGGGAGGCCCTTAATAAACTTAGCAAGAACCAGAACATAGTTATAAAGGCCTCGGACAAGGGAGGATCTGTTGTACTCAACAGCACAGATTATATCAGAGAAGCACACAGACAGCTCTTTGATCAAGATAGTTACACTAAGTTAGACTACAATCCGTTTTGGCTTTTTCAGAGACAACTGAAAAGCCTACTGGATGAAGGTGTGGAACTTGGGTTTCTTGACAAGGAAACATTTGATTACCTGTTAGTCAAGCACCCTGTGACCCCAATTTTTCACCACCTGCCAAAGGTTCATAAATCTTTGGAGGAGGTAAAGGGTCAGCCGATAGTGAGCTGCATTGGCTCACTATCGGAAAACCTGTCCCAGTAGCTGGACGCGGTTCTCCAACCCCTGGTACAGAAACTGCCCAGCTATCTAAAAGATACTACTCATGTGTTGAATATCCTTGAGAAACTGTCATGGAAACCTGAGTATATGTGGGTCACTGTGGATGTGGTGTCTCTATATTCTACCATTCCCCATAATGAAGGGGTTAAGGCTATACAGTACTTTTTGAATAATTACACCACATTCTCCGTACTGTTTCAAGATTTTGTCATTCAAGTAACATTATTTTTGCTAACCCACAATTACTTTGAGTTTGAAGGGGAATACTTTTTGCAGAGACATGGGACAGCTATGGGGGCGAAGTTCGCCCCATCCTACGCCAATTTATATCTTGGGTGGTGGGAACTGTCCCACGTCAATGCACAAAGTAACCCCTTCATAGAAGACATCATTGTCTATCAACGTTTCATAAACGATCTGCTTGTGGTATAGAAGGGAGGAATTGATAAAATCCAACACTTTGTAGATTGGGTTAATGTGAATGAACATAATTTGTAGATTGGGTTAATGTGAATGAACATAATTTGACCTTTACTTTTGAGACCAATGAACATGTGATAAATTACTTGGATATCACAAATAAAGGTCAAGCTGATTGCACAATTGAAACAACTAGCTATAGGAAACCTATCTCTGGCAACACCTTGCTTCATGGCAAGAGTTGTCACCCACCCCATGTTCCGTACGCGATTGCCAAAGGACAACCTAAAAGAAATTGTTCGGATGAAGGTGCCTTTAAGGATCAATCGGAGACTTTGATAGGCCACTTTAAACAACGTGGTTACAAAAAGTCTGATATTGAAAAAGCCCTAAAAGAAGTGGAAAATATGGATAGGAAGACTTTACTCAACATGGGGGGGGGGGGAAACAAAAAGAAGAAAGAATTTGTCCCCTACAAAGGTGTAACCTTTGTGACAAACTACAGCTCGCAATATAAGCAAATATGTGAATTTGTCCGCAAACATTTTGGTTTATTGCAAGCAGATGACAAACTGGAAAACACAGTTGACAATGGCCTGAGATGCTCTTACAGAAGAGCTAGTACAATAGGGAACATGGTATCTCCCTCTCAACTTAAGAGTGACCAAACAACAGTAAATTCATGGTTAACACATAAAGGTAAGTTTAAATGTGGCCACAGGAAATGTAAACTCTGTGACCATGTTGAAATATCCTCTTCCTTTACCTCAAACATCAACGGCAAGTCTTTTGAAATTGAACATTGTCTGAACTGTTCCTCAACATATGTGATCTATATGATTGAATGCACCCAGTGCAGGGTACAATACATAGGGCTGACCACAAGGGATATTAGGTCACGCATTAGGGAGCACTTCAGCACCATCACTATAGGCAAGGCCACCACACCTATTGTGACACATTTTTCAGTAAAGCACCAAAAAGATCTGTCCTTCTTCAGGTGGAAAGCCATAGAACAGGTACTCACCCCAAAGAGAGGGGGTGATAGAGAGAATCTCCTCTATAAGAGAGAAATGTATTGGATTTTTCACCTGGAAACTAGGTGGACTAAACTCCCAATATGATCTAATTAACTATTGGGAGTAGGAGTCTTCTCTATAATTGTACATTCGTGTATAATTCTCCTACTAACCATTACAGTGAATATACTTCCCTAATTTATCTATCTCATCTAAAATGTCCACTAGTTTAATGTCTAACCTAATTTGGATGCACATGACCTAGCTCATTTTAGTATACTTTACCTATGCACTTAATAGAATATTAGTTTCAGTTTAACATGTACAAGCATTGGCCGGCTTAGCCTGCGTGTTATACTCATTATCATCAAGTTTTGTTTTGCTTTATTTTCCTCAAACAGCCTACACTGTCATATTCTGTCACTGTCATATTCTTATTTATTTATTTTTATTTTTATATGGAAACATACGCCTAGATTTAGAGTTCTGCGTTAGCCGTCCAAACCAGCGTTAGGGGGTCCTAATGCTGGTTTTTACTGCCCGCTGGTATTTAGAGTCAGTCAGGAAAGGGTCTAACGCTCACTTTCCAGCCGCGACTTTTCAATACCACAGATCCCCCTACGCCAATTGTGTAGCCTATCTTTTCAATGGGATCTTTCTAACGCCGGTATTTAGAGTCTTGGCTGAAGTGAGCGTTAGAAATCTAACGACAAGACTCCAGCCGCAGAGAAAAGCCAGGAGTTAAGAGCTTTCTGGGCTAACGCCGGTTCATAAAGCTCTTAACTACTGTGCTCTAAAGTACACTAACACCCATAAACTACCTATGTACCCCTAAACCGAGTTCCCCCCACATCGCCGCCACTCTATTAATTTTTTTTAACACCTAATCTTCCGACCGCACACCGCCGCAACCTACATTATCCCTATGTACCCCTAATCTGATGCCCCTAACATCGCCGACCCCTACATAATATTTATTACCCCCTAATCTGCCCCCCCCAATGCTCGCCGCTACCTACCTACAATTATTAACCCCTAATCTGCCGACCGGACCTCACCGCTACTATAATAAATCTATTAACCCCTAATCTGCCTCACTCCCGCCTCGCAAACCCTATAATAAATAGTATTAACCCCTAATCTGCCCTCCCTAACATCGCCGACACCTAACTTCAAGTATTAACCCCTAATCTGCCGACCGGACCTCGCCGCTACTCTAATAAATGTATTAACCCCTAAAGCTAAGTCTAACCCTATCCCTAACACCCCCCTAAATTAAATATAATTTAAATCTAACAAAATAAAATAAATCTTATTAAATAAATTATTCCTATTTAAAGCTAAATACTTACCTGTAAAATAAACCCTAATATAGCTACAATATAAATAATAATTATATTGTAGCTATTTTAGGATTTATATTTATTTTACAGGCAACTTTGTATTTATTTTAACCAGGTACAATAGCTATTAAATAGTTAATAACTATTTAATAGCTACCTAGTTAAAATAATTACAAAATTACCTGTAAAATAAATCCTAACCTAAGTTATAATTAAACCTAACACTACACTATCAATAAATTAATTAAATAAACTATCTACAATTATCTACAATTAAATCAACTGAACTAAATAAAAATAAAAAAAAACACTAAATTACAAAAAAAAAAGATTACAAGAATTTTAAATTAATTACACCTACTCTAAGCCCCCTAAAAAAATAACAAAGCCCCCCAAAATAAAAAAATGCCCTACCCTATTCTAAAATAAAAATTAAACAGCTCTTTTACCTTACCAGCCCTTAAAAAGGCCTTTTGCGGGGCATGCCCCAAAGAAAACAGCTCTTTTGCATTTACATAAACATACAATACCCCCCCCAACATTACAACCCACCACCCACATACCCCTAATCTAACCCAAACCCCCCTTAAAAAACCTAACACTAAGCCCCGGAAGATCTTCCTACCTTATCTTCACCACGCCAGGTATCACCGATCCGTCCAGAAGAGGCTCCGAAGTCTTCCTCCTATCCGGCAAGAAGAGGTCCAGAAGAGGGTCCAAAGTCTTCCTCCTATCCGGCAAGAAGAGGACATCCGGACCGGCAAACATCTTCATCCAAGCGGCATCTTCTATCTTCTTCCATCCGACGCGGAGCGGGACCATCTTCAAGTAGCCGACGCGAAGCCATCCTTCTTCACCGACGGACTAACGACAAATGAAGGTTCCTTTAAGGGACGTCATCCAAGATGGCGTCCCTCGAATATCGATTGGCTGATAGGATTCTATCAGCCAATCGGAATTAAGGTAGGAAAAATCTGATTGGCTGATTGAATCAGCCAATCAGATTCAAGTTCAATCCGATTGGCTGATTGGAACAGTGTTTGTTTGTTTTTGTAATTTAGTTTAGTTGATTTAATTGTAGATAATTGTAGATAGTTTATTTAATTAATTTATTGATAGCGTAGTGTTAGGTTTAATTGTAACTTAGGTTAGGATTTATTTTACAGGTAATTTTGTAATCATTTTAACTAGGTAGCTATTAAATAGTTATTAACTATTTAATAGCTATTGTACCTGGTTAAAATAAAAACAAAGTTGCCTGTAAAATAAATATAAATCCTAAAATAGCTACAATATAATTATTATTTATATTAGGGTTTATTTTACAGGTAAGTATTTAGCTTTAAATAGGAATAATTTATTTAATAAGAAATAATTTATTTTGTTAGAATAAAATTATATTTAACTTAGGGGGGTGTTAGTGTTAGGGTTAGACTTAGCTTTAGGGGTTAATACATTTATTAGAGTAGCGGCGAGGTCCGGTCGGCAGATTAGGGGTTAATACTTGAAGTTAGGTGTTGGCGAAGTTAGGGAGGGCAGATTAGGGGTTAATACTATTTATTATAGGGTTTTTGAGGCGGGAGTGAGGCGGATTAGGGGTTAATACATTTATTATAGTAGCGGTGAGGTCCGGTCGGCAGATTAGGGGTTAATAATTGTAGGTAGGTGGCGGCGACGTTGGGGGCGGCAGATTATGGGTTAATAAATATAATATAGGGGTCGGCGGTGTTAGGGGCAGCAGATTAGGGGTACATAGGGATAACGTAGGTTGCGGTGGTGTCCGGAGCGGCAGATTAGGGGTTAAAAATAATATGCAGGGGTCAGCGATAGCGGGGTCGGCAGATTAGGGGTTAATAAGTGTAAGGTTAGGGGTGTTTAGACTTGGGGTACATGTTAGGGTGTTAGGTGCAGACTTAGGAAGTGTTTCCCCATAGGAAACAATGGGGCTGCGTTAGGAGCTGAACGCTGCTTTTTTGCAGGTGTTAGGTTTTTTTTCAGCCCAAACTGCCCCATTGTTTCCTATGGGGGAATCGTGCACGAGCACGTTTTTGAAGCTGGCTGCGTCCGTAAGCACCGCTGGTATTTAGAGTTGCAGTGGCGGTAAATATGCCTGTACGCTTCCTTTTTGGAGCCTAACGCAGCCCTTCAGTGAACTCTAAATACCAGCGGTATTTAAAAGGTGTGGGGGGGATAAAGCACGCGAAGCTAACGCACCCTTTTGGCCGCAGAACTCTAAATCTAGGCGATAGTTTCTGTTGTAAATGACAGTAAGCATGATTCAGTTAAACCTCAATACCACTTGGTAATTTTAGACAGTCTCTGTCTTTAAAATGGGGATTAGCTTTTGTGAAATAATACGAAACAAATGCTTTATATATATATATATATATATATATATGTGTTTAAGTATTTTTAGATTCACACTTAGGATCTGATCCATATGTAGATCTAAGATCAGATTTTTAGTTTTCGGATTTCACTTAATCTTTAATCCTTAATCTGAATCTCTCCCAGTCTATCACACATATTTATAACAAAGGCTAAAAGTCTGAGCAGGTACATAGCATAGTACCACTGCATGAGTATAGGTGCTCTCATTTATATTTGTTTTATATATATTTTTCTTAAGTACAGTTTGCACAATAAATACTGTATACAAATAAATAAATGAATTAGTACAGTTATGTACTCATCGAGTGCCTACAAATTTTGATGAACAGCACATTGAGTGTATTACATGATCCTGATTGAAATGATGTAATTTGCTCTGCAGGAATAGACCTACACAAAATGACATATAGAAATGTTTCACCTGTTATGCACGAACATACAGTCCTGCCCTTTTGTTTTTAACCTATCACAGCCAAATATAAAAATCTGTTATAAGCACAGCTGTGTTAGGATTTTAATCAGGCTAAGAGTAAGGCTACGGCCGAAACGCATAAGCCAGTATAGTATGGACTGTTTGTTCTTGGTCTAACTATCTTCCATGTTATCCTTTTTGTGACCTTATGGTGATTTTTAATTTTTGGATTATTAAAGTTTTTGCTTTTTAACTTTAGCACTGGATTCCTGCATTTTCTTTCTCCATTTACTTTGCCGTTTTTTTTTTCTATTCCCGGAATCCGCTCAGTGCTGGAGCATTTACCCATAGGGACCCAACTGCCAATAGGAGGTGAAGGAGTAAGTGAAGGTGTGCGTGTCATGTGATCGGAAATACGGAAGCAGACAGCAGCAAGCCGCAGGGAGCAAAGGCAAATGGACAAACAGGCACACGGATACCCCCTGGATACTGGAGAAGAAAGGGTTTGCCCAGGACCGCAGCACATGCCGCCCCTCTGAAAACGGATCCACAAAGAACCAGCCTAGCCCAGTAAGGATTAACTCCTGTGAGTATCGCTCATTACTTACTTTATGTATTGTGGGCAAGAAGAAGTATTACAGCTGATTGTATTTTTTACCTTCTACCGATCAAGGGCAGTGAAGCTGTGAGATTTATACATATCCAATGAACTGAGTTTTGGTCTGTATTATATATTCCTATCATGCTTGTTGTTTTTCACTGAAATCTGACCAAGGCACAACAGTGGGCTATACATTGTGCACCATCTGTGTAAAATTATTATTCTAAGGATCAGGTTCAAGACTGTTTTGTTATAATGCCGGTCAGTCTTTTTAGTTAAAGTGAGCACACTTGCATCTCCTCCACCAAAGTTTGTGTGTCCCTAGGGCAAGTACTCCTGATTTATTCTATCTAATATATACATTAAGGGGTACGGTAGGCAAAAAGCACACCAAAGGGAGCTCCTTAACAACCCTTCTTTATTTTCTTCATTCATACATTGCTTGATATTTACATGCACACTATATGAGATTTACTGCTGTGCCAGTACAAATATAGCTACTGTATATAAGAATCTCAATGAGGATATCCTTATGCACTCTCTGTTTATATGGCAATCATATAAACATTTAAAAACGTCACTTTGCATGATCAGTTCCTGTAACTTCATGTGATCACTTTTTGTATCCCACCAAACGTAACGGAATATTGGTCACTTTTTACATCACAGTATTTAACAATTGTCTATTAGTGGAAACGTACTAAACAAGTCCTTACTTGCAGCAAAAGTACTCACGATTATCATACACACCCAATTCATTGGGAAACACAGCGTGCAGATATATACAACTGAAATATTACAACGCAACTATAATGACAGTAACGAATGCTACCAGAATGTAGCATTAGCATTTACTACCAGCTGATACCAACATAACATATCAAGGAAAAAAGTTTGATTATGTTAACGTTAATGCAAGAATAAAGTGCATATTATAAAAAATACCGATATGGATACTATATGTCAAGCACAAAAGAGAGACTGCTCAAAATAAGTGCCATTCAAAAGTAACAACAGCCTCTTGAGGCATATACTATACACCAAAAAATAAACATCAAGATACGCAAAGTATTTACACTAAAAAGTGATGGCATAATAATTGCAGTATCGTTATATCTAAAGCAAGACATGCAAGATATACAATATATTTATACTTAGAAGTGAGGGCAAAACAACCGCAATTTTGTCAAACTTAATGTAACATATATTATCCATTGTGTCACAATTCAGTAACATATAATTAGAGTATATTGTATTACTAATACATCAATTCAAATGCTCAGAACAAAGGTAACTACACTGACACTGATATGTCAGCATAAATGGTAAAAAACGTTTGTATTGGGACAACTAGATTGACTACCTATAATAAGTGCCATTTCACAGTACTAAGCAGCCTATTCAGGCATATACTATATAGTACCAAACAAGCATATAGCCATGCAACTTATTTATACACGGCATTGATGGAAAGATAACTGAAGTAATACTGTGGTATTCGCTTTATATCGGTCACAGTTTAATAATAAACAGTTGAACTACAGTACATCACTCAGTATAATGAATATATCCAGATGATTATTCTCACTTCTTGAAAGTAAATTTATTATAACATTTGGGAATTTACACACATTACAAACCTCCCTTTAACTCGGGGACAATTACTCAGAATTAATTCATCTTTACTAAAATTGCACAACTTGGCAATCTAATATAATTTCATCATACTATGGTAGACAAATACTATTAACACGCATAATCCACGTGGTATTTACCACTCCATACAATTCAGACTGGTGGATATAAACCAGTGAGAACTGATAACAAGCTTATGCTATAAAGGCCAGATTAATAATCAACAGATCTCACAGTTTATTTATCACAGCAACATATGATAGAGTGATTTTAAATGTTTGTGTTCACCCATCCTTTAAAAAGTTTAATAAAAGCCATATTTTAATAAAAATTTACCTTGCCTCTACAATAGAAAGGAGCGAGGAGCTTTTGTGCACTCTCATCTTATTTCCCTAATTTCCCTATTAACTTTAAGAAAGTTTACTATGAAATCTCATGAGAGTTAATGGAAATCTCATGAGATCACAGTAAAAGAGTTCATGACCTCAGCACTGCTGATGCTGATTGGGTGCTGTTCATTTCTTCATTTTTTTTACATTTTTTTGCCAACAGCTGAGTATAACTTTTTACACAGAACTTACTTGGCTAAGATGTGGAAATTGTGAGGTAGAATATCTTTCTTTTTTACATAGAGATGCTCAGGTGATATTTTTGTCAGCTTTTTACAGTTATACTGTATCAGTTTCAAGTGATTTAGCATATGAGTATTATGTCCCTTTAATTATTGCACACCTGTAAACAGGCAACTTTGCTTTCCACTTGTAATCTCGCCCATTATAGGAAAGCATGTGAGGTTTTTTCTTACGGTCTCAGACACTGACCATTAGGATATATAATAAGGATCTGTAAAGTTTAAGCCATCAATAAGTAAAAACTCATGTTCCTAATAGAGAAATATGGCTTATTGGTTCCTAAAATCATGATGATAATGAAATTGTTAAAGATAATAGTAATGTAAATGTTTAAATACAAAAATTGTCCCTTACAGCCTGCTGAGTTAAAGGAAATACTTTAAAGGGACAGTAAAGTCAAAATTAAAGGGACATAATACTCATATGCTAAATCACTTGAAACTGATGCAGTATAACTGTAAAAAGCTGACAGGAAAATATTACCTGAGCATCTCTATGTAAAAAAGGAAGATATTTTACCTCACAATTTCCTCAGCTCAGCAGAGTAAGTTCTGTGTAAAAAGTTATACTCAGCTGATCCCAGCTGCAGGTAAAAAAAACATTAAGAAAAGAACAGCAGCCAATCAGCATTAGCAGTGCTAAGGTCATGAACTCTTTTACTGTGATCTCATGAGATTTCACTTAACGCTCATGAGATTTCATTGTAAACTTCCCTAATCTGAATAGGGAAATAATATGAGAATGCACGAGGCTCATCCTTTCAGCTGTCCCAGGATAGACATACTAATATGCTGCTTAGAAATCCTTTACAATGGGAGGTGGCTACTGAGGAACTTTTGAGGTAAAATATCTTTCTTTTTACAGCTATGCTGCATCACTTTCAAGTGTTTAAACATTTGGGTATTATGGCCCTTTAAACTTTTATGATTTGGATAGAGCATGCAATTTTAAACAACTTTTCAATTTATAGAAAGAGAAAGGAATAGAGGTGCCAACATGGCCTAGTACCACCAGAGCAATAATAGATAATCAAGATGCAAGTATATACTCACAAACGGAGCGCACTACATGGTGCTATTGGTGCAGACTGGAATCTCACAGTGATCCAGCTCACTGAATATCTACAGCGCACAGCCAATCATAGGTCCTTAGGATAGCCTGTAGTGAAGTTCCTGGATAGACACAAAGCACACAAACATAGCCCAATACCGTTGGTAACAAAGCAGCAATTAGCTATAAGGTTGCACTTACAAAATCCAAAGCACCTTCAGGTGCATTAACAGCAAGCTGGAACCTCACAGCCGTACAGCAGACTGTATCCCCAAGGCAAAACACAGTAGAGATCCTCAGGAAAAAATCCCAGATAACCAGTAAAGTGTATAAAATGATATACACCAATGAGATAGCAAGTGTAAGGACTTAATTAAAAATGTGACGCGTTTCTCAGCTACTCAGAGCTGTTTCATCAGGCTAAAACATAACACACATTAAAAAACACTTGCTATTTAACAGGATTTGAAAAAATAAAACCACAATCTGATAGGTCAGGTGATTAGTGCACCAACAAAGCCTACACCTGTGTGTAATTAGTTGGTATGGTTACAGGGTTAAACAGATATTTTCACAAGTTATATACAGATTTTATACAGATTTTATACAAGTAACTAAACATGTCTCTAAAGAATTGTTTTATATATATATATATTGACATCATAACATCACATGATTAGACGTGTGGATATGTTAAACATAACTCTGTAGCACAATTTGAACATGATATTACGATATGTATATAAATAGAATAAAGCAAAAAAGAATCTGATCACCCTTTCCCTTGCTAACCTATTGAGACGTGCCGCTCCAGGCATAAACTACTCTGTGTCGCACTAGATACCTTATTGATCCCAACGTGTCATATTGTAACATTTGTTTTCTTAATATAAACTAGCACACTAAACCTATGAAACCAAGATCTTACTTGCCACCAGGATTAATATTTAAATTCAATGGATACATTGTTTTCAGTCGTGTCGGGATATTGTTGTGTTGTTACCCAGCTGGACGTCTGACGTAATCTAGTATGGGGGCTTTCCTCCTATAATAGTCAGTGTGTTGGAGGGCGGGAGTATCTATCTAGTTCAACATGAGTTTGTTTTTCGAATAAACCACCCCCTCTCATATTTATCTGGGCATATGTTTGGTGTATCATTTGATTTACACATCTCGCTCTTGTTTCAATATTTGCGTTAAAGTATATTCATTATAAATGTATACATATTGTTAGTACCAGTTTCCAAGGGGGATGCATGAGACTGTGGTGAGTAACGGTGTGTAGCTTTTTAATACATGCATTATAGATGTATACATATTGTTAGTGCTGGTTGCCAAGGGTGATGCACCTGACTGTGGGAGTGACGGTGTGTTGTTGTACTGCAGAGGAATTGTACGGTTCTTGGCTCCTCCTATTGAAGGGTTATTATCTGTTACTATTGGTGCAAGGATTAGCATTATTTTGACATTGTCAGAGGTATTGAAGAGGTCCCTAGTGACGATCGTGCATTCTAGTGTCCCTTAGCAATTTGTAGCCAGTCTCACGTGTAAACACTATCAGTGATATTGTGCATTGGGCTATGATTACAATTAAGTAAGTTTATTATTAACATTAAGATAGAATCGTCAGTGTCTCACGAGGACCAGTGCAACGCCCACGATCACGTATACTATGAAGGATTGGTTGCTAGACTCCCACCCTCCAACACACTGACTATTATAGGAGGAAAGCCCCCATACTAGATTACGTCAGAAGTCACAACAAAAGAAGTAACAACAAAACAATATCCCGACACGATTGAAAACAATGGCCTCTAGTTATCAAAGTCTGGCGGACCTGATCCGACAGTGCGGATCAGGTCCGCCAGACTTCGCTGAATACGGCGAACAATACGCTCGCCGTATTCAGCATTGCACCAGCAGCTCACAATGGGCCGCCAGCAGGGGTGTGTCAATTAACCCGATCGTACTAGATCGGGTTGTATTGTGGCGATGTCTGTCCGCCTGCTCAGAGCAGGCAGACGACAGGTTATTGAGCAGCGGTCTTTGTGACTGCTGCTTCATAACTGCTGTTTCTGGCGAGCCTGCAGGCTCGCCAGAAACATGGGGCATCAAGCTCCATTCGGAGCTTGATACATATGCCCCAATGTATCCATTGAATTTAAATATTAAGCCTGGGGGCAAGTAAGATCTTGGTTTCATAGGTTTAGTGTGCTAGTTTATATTAAGAGAACAAATGTTACAATATGACACGTTGGGATCAATAAGGTATCTAGTGCGACACACTGTTAGCGTAGTTTATGCCTGGAGCGGCACGTCTCAATAGGTTAGCAAGGGAAAGGGTGATCAGATTCTTTTTTGCTTTATTCTATTTATATACATATTGTAATATCATGTTCAAATTGTGCTACAGTGTTATGTTTAACATATGTATTTTGCATCCACACGTCTAATCGTGATGTTATGATGTCAATATATATATATATATATATATATATATATATATATAACAATTCTTTAGAGACATGTTTAGTTACTTGTATAAAATCTGTATAAAATCTGTATATAACTTGTGAAAATATCTGTTTAACCCTGTAACCATACCAACTAATTACACACAGGTGTAGGCTTTGTTGGTGCACTAATCACCTGACCTATCAGATTGTGGTTTTATTTTTTCAAATCCTGTTAAATAGCAAGTGTTTTTTAATATGTGTTATGTTTTAGCCTGATGAAACAGCTCTGAGTAGCTGAGAAACGCGTCACATTTTTAATAAAGTCCTTACACTTGCTATCTCATTGGTGTATATCATTTTATATACTTTACTGGTTATCTGTGATTTTTTCCTGAAGATCTCTGCTGTGTTTTGCCTTGGGGATACAGTCTGCTGGACGGCTGTGAGGTTCCAGCTTGCTGTTAATGCACCTGAAGGTGCTTTGGATCTTGTAAGTGCAACCTTATAGCTAATTGCTGCTTTGTTACCAACGGTATTGGGCTATGTTTGTGTGCTTTGTGTCTATCCATGAACTTCACTACAGGCTATCCTAAGGACCTATGATTGGCTGTGCGCTGTAGATATTTAGTGAGCTGGATCACTGTGAGATTCCAGTCTGCACCAATAGCATCATGGGGTGCGCTCTGTTTGTGAGTATATACTTGCATCTTGATTATCTATTATTGCTCTGGTGGTACTAGGCCATGTTGGCGCCTCTGTTCCTTTTTCTTTCTACAGTTTACAGTCCTGGATGACCGTCCTATGACAGAGAGCTGCCATACCATCTTGGGAACTACACCTACTTCTGGGTATATGGACATTGTGTAGATACTTATGGCCAGACGCAGTTTCGTTATTTTTTTGTATTATTAATGCTATTTTGTTTATATTGTAGTTTTGCTTAAGGAGGCGCCCCCTAAGGGTGTGGTACACGGTGGTGTATACCACACTCTCATATTTTATTCTTAACTTTTCAATTTACTTCTGTTATCAAATTTGCTTTGTTCTCTTAGTATTCTTTTATTGAAGAATAAAACTAGGTAAGCTCATAAGAGCTCAGGAGTGTGCACGTGTTTTAGTACTCTATGGCAGCAGTGTTTTACAACATTGTATAACAAAGCTGCAAATAATGTTGCAAAACACTGCTGCCATTGAGTACTAAAGACACGTGCACACTCCTAAGCTCTTATGGGCCTTCCTAGTTTTAGATACAAAGAGCACAAAGTAAATTTGTTAACAGAAGGAAATTGGAAAGTTGTTTAAAACTGCATGCCCTTTACAAATCATAAAAGTTTAATTTTGACTTTACTGTCCCTTTAAATTATTTTAAGGGATATTAGGTATAGTCAAACCAAGCTATTCCACACTGGTTATTTCTTTGCATGTCAGTATTTCTTAAATGAGCTCTGTGTGCCTTAGAGGGATTGTTGTAAAGGAGAGCTTACAATTGTGTAAGTTGGGTGGAAACCCTGATCGCATGGTACTTTAACAAAGAAACTTACGGCTAGATTACGAGTTGCGCGTTAGGGTAAAAAAGCAGCGTTAAGAGGTCCTAACGCTGCTTTTTTTTATGCCCGCTGCTATTATGAGTCTTGCAGGTTTAGGTGTACCGCAAACTTCGTAAAGTCTTTTTTCTATGGGACTTCCATAGCGCCGGTATTACGAGTCTGTCCTGGGAGGCCAAAAAGTGAGCGGTACACCCTACCCTGTCAAGATCCCTAACACATTTAAAAGTCAGTAGTTATGAGTTTTATGGTACAACGCTGTAGCATAAAATTCATAACTAAAGTGCTAAAAAGTACACTAACGCCCATAAACTACCTATTAACCCCTAAACTGAGGCCCTCCCACATTGCAAACACTATAATAAAAATTTTAACCCCTAATCTGCCACTCCGGACACCGCCGCCACCTACATTATATTTATGAACCCCTAATCTGCTGCCCCCAACATCGCTGACACCTACATACTATTTATTAACCCCTAATCTGCAGCCCCCAATGTCGCCGCAACCTACCTACATTTATTAACCCCTAATCTGCCGCCCCCAACGTCGTTGCCACTATATTAAAGTTATTAACCCCTAAACCTAAGTCTAACCCTAACCCTAACACCCCCTAACTTAAATATAATTAGAATAAATCTAAATTAATATTACTATCATTAACTAAATAATTCATATTTAAAAGTAAATACTTACCTGTAAAATAAACCCTAAGATAGCTACAATATAACTAATAGTTACATTGTAGCTAGCTTAGGGTTTATTTTTATTTTACAGGCACGTTTGTATTTATTTTAACTAGGTAGAATAGTTATTATATAGTTATTAACTATTTAATAACTACCTAGCTAAAATAAATACAAAACTACCTGTAAAATAAAACCTAACCTAAGTTACACTAACACCTAACACTACACTATAATTAAATAAATTAACTAAATTAAATACAATTACCTAAATTAAATTAACTTAAGTACAAAAAACAAACAAACACTAAATTACAGAAAATAATAAACAAATTACAGATATTTAAACTAATTACACCTTATCTAATAGCCCTATTAAAATAAAAAATCCCCCCAAAATAAAAAAAAAAAACCCTAGCCTAAACTAAACTACCAATAGCCCTTAAAAGGGCCTTTTGCGGGGCATTGCCCCAAAGTAATCAGCTCTTTTACCTGTAAAAAAAAATACAAACAACCCCCACAACAGTAAAACCCACCACCCACACAACCAACCCCCCAAATAAAATACTATCTAAAATAAACTAAGCTCCCCATTGCCCTGAAAAGGGCATTTGGATGGGCATTGCCCTTAAAAGGGCAGTTAGCTCTTTTGCAGGCCCAAAGTCCCTAACCTAAAAATAAAACCCACCCAATACACCCTTAAAAAAACCTAACACTAACCCCCTAAAGATCGACTTACCGGGAGACGTCTTCATCCAAGCCGGGCCGAAGTCCTCAACGAAGCCGGGAGAAGTCTTCATCCAAGCCGGGCAAAGTGGTCCTCCAGACGGGCAGAAGTCTTCATCCAGACGGCATCTTCTATCTTCATCCATCCGGCGCGGAGCGGGTCCATCTTCAAGACATCTGACGCGGAGCATCCTCTTCATCCGACGACTAAAACTGAATGAAGGTACCTTTAAGTGACGTCATCCAAGATGGCATCCCTTAGATTCCGATTGGCTGTTCCAATCAGCCAATAGAATGCAAGCTCAATCCTATTGGCTGATTGGATCAGCCGATAGGATTGAACTTCAATCCTATTGGCTGATTGCATCAGCCAATAGGATTTTTTCTACCTTAATTCCGTTTGGCTGATAGAATTCTATCAGCCAATCGGAATCTAAGGGACGCCATCTTAGTATTTTATTTGGGGGGTTGGTTGTGTGGGTGGTGGGTTTTACTGTTGGGGGGGTTGTTTGTATTTTTTTTACAGGTAAAAGAGCTGATTACTTTGGGGCAATGCCCCGCAAAAGGCCCTTTTAAGGGCTATTGGTAGTTTAGTTTAGGCTAGGGTTTTTTTTATTTTTTGGGGGGGGGGCTTTTTTATTTTAATAGGGCTATTAGATTAGGTGTAATTAGTTTAAATATCTGTAATTTGTTTATTATTTTCTGTAATTTAGTGGGGTTTTTTGTACTTTAGCTATTTTAATTTAATTTAGGTAATTGTATTTAATTTAGTTCATTTATTTAATTATAGTGTAGTGTTAGTGTAACTTAGGTTAGGTTTTATTTTACAGGTACTTTTGTATTTATTTTAGCTAGGTAGTTATTAAATAGTTAATAACTATTTAATAACTATTCTACCTAGTTAAAATAAATACAAACTTGCCTGTAAAGTAAAAATAAACCATAAGCTAGATACAATGTAACTATTAGTTATATTGTAGCTAGCTTAGGGTTTATTTTATAGGTAAGTATTTAATTTTAGATAGGAATTATTTAGTTAATGATAGTAATATTTATTTAGATTTATTGTAATTATATTTAAGTTAGGGGGTGTTAGGGTTAGACTTAGGTTTAGGGGTTAATAACTTTAATATAGTGGCGGTGACGTTGGGGGCAGCAGATTAAGGGTTAATAAATGTAGTTAGGTTGCGGCGACATTGGGGGCGGCAGATTAGGGGTTAATAAATAGTATGTAGGTGTCGGTGATGTTGGGGGCAGCAGATTAGGGGTTAATACATATAATGTAGGTGGCTGAGGTTTCCGGAGTGGCAGATTAGGGGTTAATAAGTATAATGTAGGTGTTGGAGATGTCGGGGGCAGCAGATTAGGGGTGTTTAGACTCGGGGTTCCTGTTAGGGTGTTAGGTGTAAACATAAATTGTATTTCCCCATAGGAATCAATGGGGCTGCGTTAAGGAGTTTTACGCTGCTTTATTGCAGGTGTTAGACTTTTTCTCAGCCGGCTCTCCCCGTTGATTCCTATGGGGAAATCGTGCATGAGCACGTACAACCGGATCACCGCTGACTTAAGCAGCGCTGGTATTGGAGTGCGGTAATGAGCAAAATTTTGCTCAACGCTCACTTCTTGTCTTTTAACGACGAGCTGGTAAGTGAGCAGTAACTGCTCGTTAGCACCGCACAGCCTCTAACGCAAAACTCGTAATCTGGGCCATAGAATTTGACAGTAGATAAGTACCAAAAAGGCCCATCAAGTTTATCCATATTACATGTTACTTTTTTCTTAGGATAGCCTAATGCATGTCCCAGGTATTTTTGAATTCCTATACAGTCTTTGTGTTTACCACCTCAATTGGAAGTTTGTTCCATGAATCCACCACCCTTTCTGTAAAAAAAATGCTTCCTCAGATTTCTCCTGAATCTGCTACCCTCTAACTTTAGATTGTGACCCCTGTTTCGGCATTTATTTTTTTGTGGAAAATGTTTTCAGCTTCCTCTTTATTAAGTCCCTTCATATTTTTTATGGTTTCTATCATGTCACCTCTTTCCCTTCTATCCTCTCTAAACTATACATATTTAAGCCATAGAGTCTTTCTTTGTACGTTTTATATTTTAGACTGTGTACCATTTTAGTAGCCCTCCTTTGGACAGTTTTTAGTTTATTTTTATCTCTCTGAAGATATGGGGGCCGATACGCTGTAGTGTATCATGTCCGCCAGACATCCCTGAATGCTGACAGCCTATGCTGTCTGCATTTAACATTGCACAAGCAGTTCTAGTGCAGGGGGTGTCAATCAACCCGATTGTATAGGACCTGGCGGATTGATGTCCGCAGCCTCAGAGACAGCGGACCAGCTAAGGAGCAGAGGTCTTAAGACCGCTGCTTCATAACTGCTGTTTCCAGCGAGCCTGGAGGCTCGCGTGTAAACAGGAGCATCAGCGGCCATTCGGCCCTTGAAAAATCGGCCACATAGTCTCCAGAACTGTACACAGTATTCCAAATGTGGCCTAATACTATTGATCTGTAAAGGGGCATAAGATCCTTGCTATTTCTGCTACTAATATCTTTCCCAATGCAAACAAGTATTTGACTGGCCTTACTGGCTGCACTGCTGCATTGTGTGCCAAATTTTAAATCACCTGAAAAAATAATTCCCAAGTCCCCTTACTCTTTAGTTACAGTCAGTAATGTACCATCGAGACGATAATGGGCCTTTGGGTTTTTGGATCCTATATGCATATAATTTTGCTCTTGGTAATATTAAATTTCTGATCCCATTTATTTGCCCAGTCCTCTAGTTTTTCTAATATTACTGTTAATTTGATTGACCCCTCCTGGAACATCAACTCTGTTACAAATGTTTGCATTATATCAGCAAACAAGCAAACCTTCCCCTGAAGCCCACTTCCAATATCACTTATGAACATGTTAAACAAAACAGGCCCAAGAACTGACCCTTGGGGAACACCACTAGTAAATGAACCCTAATTTGAAGGTACTCTATTTATTGAAACCCTCTGCCTTCTATGCTTAAACCAGCACTATACCCACTTAAGACTCTTAGCACCTACTCCAAAGCAATACATTTTGTGAATATGTTTGTTGTGTGAAACGCTTTGCTAAAGTCTAGATATGCAACATCTACGGCTCCTTCCTGGTTTATTAATTTAGTTATATGGTCAAAGAAATCAATTAGATTAGTCTGACATGCAGTGAAACCAGGCTGTCTTCTAAGTTGTTTGTCTGAAGGAAGTCTTTCCTTTAAAAGAGTCTTTCCTTTTGAAAACGTTTCCACTAATTTCCCTGCAATTGAGGTCTAACTGATTTGCCTATAGTTAGCAGTATCTTCCCTACTACCCTTTTTATGAGGAGGGACTACATTGGCAATTTTCCAGTCTTTTGGAATAACTCCAGTTAACAGTGACTGATTAAATAAATCTGCTAATGGAGTTGCTATAACGGATCAAAGTTCTCTTAGAACCCTTGGATGAATATTAACTGAACCCACATACTTATTTATAACTATACATTTATAAGATGACAAGCTTTCGGAAGAGTGTCTTCCTTTTTCAAGTCTGAGTATTGCTTCAGACTTGAAAAAGGAAGACACTCTTCCGAAAGCTTGTCATCTTATAAATGTATAATTAGTCCAATAAAAAAGTATCATTGCTCAATGCAATGCTCTTGTTTTTTT
The DNA here is from genome assembly GCF_027579735.1 of Bombina bombina. Lineage (NCBI taxonomy): Eukaryota > Metazoa > Chordata > Amphibia > Anura > Bombinatoridae > Bombina > Bombina bombina. The sequence continues at coordinate 968,382,818 of NC_069501.1, read as the reverse complement.
GATATCTAAATCTCTGGACTAACACGGCTACTCCAATCAACGTGACTTATTTTTATAAATCCCTTGAAACCTCTTCCTCTATTCACATTCACCTAGATTATGAGTTTTGCGTTGCAGTTTTTAACGCTGAAAAAAATGGCAATTTCAACGTAAAAGCAGGAACGCACTATTGGAGGTTGTGTCGGTGTAGCTATACCGCAAGCTTTTTAGCCTGTTACGCAACGTCAGTCCCCTTGAATGCAAGGTAGCCGTTTCAATATGGCGTCCCTTGCATTCCTATTGGCTTATTTGATTCTTCAAATTTAAATCAGCCAATAGGATAAGAGCTTCTGAAATCCTATTGGCTGTTCAAAACAGGTAACCGCGGAACAGGAGCCGCTACCGTGGAGCCATCGAGCGGGGAGGATCCTCTTCTTACAAATGTTGCCGCACACTGAACTTGAATGCAAGGTACCCCTTTTATATTGGGGTACCATTGCATTCCTATTGGCTGAAAAATTAAAATCAGCCAATAGGATGAGAGCTGCTTAAATCCTATTGGCTGTTCAAATTTTTATTTTTCGTTTATTTTATTTTCTTAAAATAGTTATGTTAGGTTTATTTATAGTTTAATCTTAGGTTTTTTTTTATTTCACAGGTAAGTTTTGATTTATTTTACGATACTTATATTGTAAATTTAATTTAAAGTATAGGGGATAGTTAGGTTTAAAAGTCTGTGGTTTTAATAGATTTATGTTATATTATGACTGTGTGATGTTTAGGAGCAGTCTCTCAAATAAGGATTGCAGACAGACTTCAATTTTTGAGAAATGCTTGTCAATTTGCTGGTGTAAATCCTGACCCCTCATGGTTATAGTTGGAAGCATTGTGATGAAAATCTTCAGTGAGAATAAGTTTAAAAAAAATAGATACAATTAGTAAAATATAGATGCAGGATATCTGAATACAACAAGTCAGAGGTGAAAAAATAACCTAGATTTCCGAGGGGAGTTGCAATCAGGATGGTAGCCGCTGCTGAAGGCCCAGACCATCTAAACTATTACTCCAGAATCATAAACACAGCAATTTAGGTATATATCTGGTCCTCTTTTTGTGTAAAGTTAGAAAAAAATGTTCTTCTTTATCGATGCTGTGGTTTTACAATAATAATCATTGGGTTATTAAAGTTTCCTCAGGAGCTCATAGGAATGCAACCTCTCTAGATCGCTACTGGAACACGCCCCATTTTTAAACAATTGTAATATGATTTTTTTAAAAGAAATACTTTAAATTTCTATGTTCTCAACTTAGAAGAATTTTTTTTTAAATCTCTTTCTATGTATATTTGAATATTTGTAAAATATATATCTATAGCTATATATTTATATGAATATACAGTATATATATATATATATATATATATATATATATATATTTATGTAGATATATAGCTATAGATAGTAACATAGTAACATAGTAGATGAGGTTGAAAAAAGTCCATCGAGTTCAACCTATACAAATCTAAAATATATACAAAAAGCTCCAGTTAAGCTTAAATAATCCCACTAAAAGGTGACCCATTTAATACTAGCAATCATATCCATGAATTTTGTTTATAGACAGAAATATATCCAAATAATTTTTAAATGTATCTAGGGTATTGGCATTCACTACCTCCTTTGGTAATGAGTTCCAAAATTTTTATTGCTCTTACAGTGAAAAAACGTTTCCGTTGCAGGAGATTAAATCTCCTTTCCTCCAACCTTAAATTGTGACCTCTGGTCACAAACAATTTTCTTGGAATAAACAGCGCTTCTGCCATCTCTGTATATGGGCCTTGAATATATTTATATAAAGTAATCATGTCACCTCTTAAGCGCCTTTTTTCTAAAGAAAACAGACCCAGTTTGGCTAGCCTCTCCTCATAGGTTAAATTCTCCAATACCCTTATTAGCTTTGTGGCCCTTCTCTGAACTTTTTCTAGTTCTGCAATATCTTTTTTTGCGATCGGTCCCCAGAACTGCACTCCATACTCAAGGTGAGTTCTTACCATGGCTTTAAATAGTGACAGAATTATGCTTTCCTCCCTTGAGTCAATGCCTCTTTTAATACATGCTAGTATCTTATTAGCCTTTGAAGCTGCTGCCCTGCATTGTGCACCCATCTTTAGCTTGTTATCTATTACTACTCCCAAATCCCTTTCCTCCTGTGTTTGACTAAGTCTTGTACCATTTAAATAATACGTTGCCTGCTTATTTTTACTTCCAAAATGTAGAACCTTGCATTTTCCCGTATTAAATCTCATTTTTCATTTACCTGCCCATACTTCTAATTTTTGCAGGTCCCTTTTGACCTAATGACCTTACTTAACTTAGTATCATCATCAAAAATAGAGATGTCACTATTTAATCCTAGCTCCAAGTCATTTATAAAAATATTAAAAAGAATAGGGCCCAGCACTGATCCCTGGGGTACTCCACTGATTACCTTTGTCCAATCTGAGTATGATCCATTTACTATTACTCATTGCTCCCTATCTTTTATCCAGTTATTTATCCACAAACTAACATTTTCAGCTTTTCCCAGTCCCTTAATTTTGTGCATTAATCTCTCATGTGGCACTGTATCAAACGCCTTTGCAAAATCTAAGTATATCACATCAACTGATTCCCCTTTATCTATATTTTTACTTACTTCCTCATAGAATCTAATTAGATTAGTTTGACATGATCTATTTCTCCTTAAACCATGCTGATTAGAACTCATAATCTTGTTTACACGAATATGCTCATCAATATAATCCCTTATAATCCCTTCAGATATCTTCCCCACTATTGATGTCAGACTAACTGGTCTATAGCTTCCTGGATCATCCCTACTTCCCTTTTTGAAGAGTGGCACCACATCAGCTTTACGCCAATCCTTGGGTACCATGCCTGAGGATAATGAGTCTTGAAAAATTAAGAGTAGAGGTTTGTCTATAACAGTGCTAAGCTCCGTCAACACCCTTAGGTGTATTCCATCTGGGCCTGGAGTTTTATTTACCTTAATATTATCCAATTTGTTCCTGATATCCTCTATACCTAACCCAATTAATGGTATGGGCTGGCATGTTCTATTTTGTTCCAAAGTATCATCCAGTGGTTCCTCTCGTGTATACTGAAGAAAAAACGGGTTTAGTAACTCAGCCTTCTCCCTGTCACTGTTAATCATGCTACCCTCCCCGCATTTTAATGTACCTATATTGTCTTTCTTAGATTGTTTGCTATTTATGTACTTAAAGAATCTTTTAGGGTTAGATTTAGAATCCTTTGCAATTAATTTTTCATTTTCAATTTTGGCTAATTTGATTGCTTTTTTGCATGCTTTGTTACATTCCTTATAAATTTGGAATTTTAAGTCTGTACTATTTTCTTTGAATAATTTAAATGCCCTACGTTTTTTCCTAATTTCTCTTAACACATTTATATTCAGCCACATTGGCTTGGATTTTTATTTTTATTTTTATAACCATATGGTATTTGTTGATATGTATATTTATTTAACAAAGTTTTAAATGTTATCCATTTATCCTCTGTATTTTTATAAGAGAATACTTTGTCCCAATTTATGTTATTTAATGATTTCCTTAAATCGTTGAATTTTGCTTTCTTAAAATTAAAAGTCTTGGTTAAACCTTTAAGACACTGCTTATGAAAAGAAATTTCAAATGTGACCATGTTATGATCACTGTTACCCAAATGTTCTTTGACTTCTATGTTTGAAATTATATCTGTATTATTTGATAGCACTAAATCCAATATAGCGTTACTCCTAGTTGGCTCCTCTATTAATTGTGACAAGAAGTTATCCCTGAGAACATTTATAAATCTATCCCCCTTAGCTGAATTACTAGTTTCATTGGCCCAGTTGATATCAGGGTAGTTAAAATGTCCCATAATTACAGCACTGTTATTAGAAGCCTTACCTATTTGTATTAGTAGTTGAGTTTCATCCGGGTCACTAATCTTGGGGGGCTTGTAGCATGTTCCTAGTAATATTTTTTTAGGATCCCCCCCCCTCTTTATTTCCACCCACAGGGTCTCTACATTGTCGCCTGTATCAGAAATATCTTATTGTAGGTTTAAGGTTAGGTTTAATATACATGCAGATTCCTCCACCCCTTTTATTATTTCTGTCCCTTCTAAATAAAGTATACCCCTCTAAGTTAACTGCCCAGTCATGTGAATCATCCCACCAAGTTTCAGTTATACTGATAATATCATAGTCCTCTTCTGCAACTAAGAGCGTCAGCTCCCCCATTTTACCCGTCATGCTTCTTGCATTTGTTGTCATACATTTCATTTTCATGTGCTTTCTGCTGATACTTGGTGTGCTTTCCTCCATATTTTCTAATGTGACATTTCTTAAGTCATCTCTTCCTTGAGATATCAAAGGACTGATAGATTCACAGACCGATCTCTCTATTCTATTGTGTTCAAACTGACCCTCCCCCCCTTTGCCTAGTTTTAAAGATTCTCTAAACTTGCTACCATCCTTTCCCCCAACACACCTGCACCCATATCATTTAGATGCAATGCATCCTTACTGTACAAATTATACCCAAGTGAAAAGTCAGCCCAGTGCTCTAAAAAGTCAAACCCCTCATTTTTACACCATGTTTTTAACCATGAATTAACAGAACTTAGCTCCTTCTGCCTTACTGAATTCACACACTGCACTGGTAATATCTCAGAAAATATTACTTTGGAGGTCCTTGCTTTAAGCGTGGTACCTAACTCCCTGAAGTAATTTTTTAGGACTCTCCATCTCCCGCCGATTCCTTCATTAGTACCAATATGTACCATGACTGCAGGATCAGACCCACATCCCTCTAACAATCTATCAATACGCTCCACAATATGCCTAACACGAGCCCCTGGAAGACAGCAAACTGTTCTATTTAAAGGGTCAGGATGACAAATTACCCTATCAACCTTCCTAATAATAGAGTCTCCTACCACCAACATCTGTCTCAGGCCCTGACTTGAATGCCCCTCTTCCATGACTGAAGGACTGTTAACTATAGTATGCCCCTTTACCATGTCTGAAGGACAGCCCACCATAGTATGCTGCTCTTCCACAACTAAAGGACTGTTCACTATACTAGGCAACACAGCCCTCTCAGACACTGCCACCCCTGAACTGATATCCCCAACATCTTCACTTAATCTGGCAAATCTGTTGGGGTGTACCAGCTCAGAACTGGCCTGTCTCTTCCGCTTACCTTTACCTTGCCCTCTAACTGTGACCCAGCTACATCCTGGAGTCTCCTCATCTGAATCCTCCCCATTTCCACTGCTAAAACCATTTACAATTAGCTCAGTCCTATCCATTTCCCTTTAAAGTGTCTGAATTTCATGCAGTGTTGCAATTCGTTCCTCCAGAACTCCAATATGAGTTTCTAAAGAGACAATATGCTCACATTTACCACAAACATATAATCCCTGAAGTGACTGCTCCAGTGATGCAAACATATGGCAAGCTGTACACTGAATAAGATTCTCACACATTCTTGCTAAAATATTTACTTAAAAGTATAAAATAATTATATTTCCCCTTGGTTACCCCAAACCCTTGTTTGCCTAACTACCTTGGTTAGCTAACTATTATACTTAAACAGAAAATCTTACTTTAACAGAGAATAAATACAGCAGACCCACTTAGAGCAAGTTCAACAGAGTTACTGTGCTAAATTTATAGGCTTGCAAGGCCCAAACAGCTGAAAAAAGTCCCACCCCTAATTACCCACACAGGAAACAAGAAAAAAAAATGGATAGATACAAACCAACAAACAGTTATTTGGTTTTATAAAATGCAACCCTTGCAAATCAAAATATTTATAAATTAGCTTGGTTAGCAGATACATGGTTACAGATATATAGAAATATATATTTAAAAATAAAAAGAACATTTCTTTTAAGTGAAGGACATAGGTATCTGAAGTATTTTTAAACTAAATCCTAAACTTGACATGGGTGGAGATAGAGATAAAAATTATCTTTATGCGGGAAGCTCAATAGATATACAAATTGGGCACCATTAATCCGGGAGGACTCAACTTAATACCAAACTTTAAAGTACTTATCTGAGCAAATATCTGATACATACTTGGGGTGTTGGTTCCTTGTGAGGTTGTGCGTAGGAGTAATGGAGGGTTTTGTGAGGCCTTTTGGTATTTAGTGCCCTCCTTTGTCTCCTTTTGGGTGAGGTTGATTTAGTATAGTCATTAATCTATATATAATTTAAATGATATATTTATGTTTAAAATAATAAAATGAACAAGCAAAAATAACTACATTTTCAATTACCTATATACAATAAAATAATATGAACTATACATGACAATGCATATCTTTTTAACATGGTATATAAATGCAATGCTACACTTAACCCATAATCTGCCATAACCTAAAGACCTAACCACACCAACCTATTAACCCCTTAACTACCACAACCTCCCATCGGAATAAGCCCCCTAACCTGTTAACCACTAAACTGCCACAAACCCCAATCACTATAAACCCCCTAACTTATTAACCCCTAATCTGCCACAACCCCTCAACGCAAAAAAAAAAGGGGATCTTTTTTATGATAGGGTTTATTGATCAGATTATGATGTTATTTAGATGTTAGACTTTGGGATTTTTACACTTGAAACAAGGATACCAAAGGGCTTTAACACTGAGTTCAATTTAATCCATTTTTGGAAATAGTGCTTTGGTGCCCTGTGTTTTTTTCCATCTGGTTATTATTATTATATATATATATATTTTCATACACTCTTAATGTTATCTACATTTTTTCAATTAGATCTTTTCATTTTTTATACTCACAGATTTATTTAAATTGACCTATTACTATATAATATATTTCAGCCTATGTCACTCTGTGGTTTTATACAGTGATCCACTTGCAGTTAGGGCACAATAAATGGGCATTATAACTATCATAAGTATTATTGAATAACATATAATATACATGGCTTTCTCTGTTAATGTTAACCAGAGGGGTATTGGCACTATCGAATTAATTGTATATTATGTTTTAAATCTGCTTTTCTAGAATGGGAGAGGTAACAATTGTCTAGAGAAGATTCAGTACAAATTTAATTTATATATATAGAAAGAAACTATCACATTGTTTATGATATTAATACAATGTTACACATTTTTCTATTGGGATTATACTATGTCTGTATGTAGATATGTCTATAAATTTGCATGTACCACCTTAAACATTTGCACACTTGATATTATGTGACTTTTTCAACCAATGATAAACAGGCTTTGGTTTTAACCGGAAATTTAAAAAATAAAATTGGCCAAAAGACCAGAGATTTTTTTTAGCATTTTTTTTTTTACCTAGCAAAATTATACATTTGGTTTTTAGTAGACAAGCCAATGTATTGATCTAGGCCCATTTTGGTATATTTCATGCCAACGTTTCGCAACCAAATGCGATCATATAAAAAAAAATCTTTTTACAAATTTTGAGTTTCTCACTGAAATTATTTGCATATTGCTTGTGCAATCATAACACAAATAGTTCTAAAAGATTCTCTCGGATCCACTTTGTTTAGAAATAGACATGCATGGCCATTGTTTTTGGTAATTAGAAGGCTGCTAATTGCAGTTGTGCACCATACTTAAAATATACCTGACACTGAAGGGGTTAATCAGGTAGCTTCAAGGGCGTATTTTGGCCATCACCTTTTTGTGGCTATATTTGTAAGAAGCTAACGGTTATTTTAGAAGTACTATCCAGGTATATAAATGGGAGATTTTGCCATAAGAGCTTACATTCTACGGAGGGGGGGGGGTTATAATAAGGCAGTGTCCATGGAGCTTACAGTTTAGAGGTAGCTCTAAACCTTTCTTTTATTCAGCTAGCTATTGCCTTTAGTTCTGTTGGTTTTCAGCACTCAGTATTGTGTCTGCGTAAATTTTGTTTCAAGAAATCTGTGTTTTTTTTATTTTTATATATATATATATATATATATATATATATTGCAGCAATAGATAGGTGTGTGTGTGTGTTCATGTGTATATGTGTGTTTGTATGCGCATAACTCTGTGTGTGCCTCTGAATGTGTGTCTGTGCATGTGTATGTGTAGAAATCTATGTGTGTCTGTGTGTGTATGTGTTAACATTTATTTTGAAAATGCCATTAAAAAATAAAAAGAAAATTATACTCCCTGGCCAAATAATTTTATGGCCTTAAACCTAGGGTGGGGGGCAGCAGAATGTTTAGTGCCTAGGGCAGAAAAAAACATAAATACGCCACTGGGTAGCTTGTAAGGTTCATTTTAGCAGTAGTGTAGAGATTACCCTCCCACCTGATACCTCTTCCTTCCTTCACCCCCGCTGGTCACCACCATCTTAGGTACTGGCAGACAGTCTGTCAGTATACAGTTTAGGAATAGTTTTTTTTAAAAATATATATATATATATATATATATATATATATATATATATATATATATATATATATATTACTTCTGTAATGTAGGGAAAGCTTCTCACCCACCTATCTCACTGATCCTCCTAAACAGTTCTCTAACCCTCCACCCACTCATTAAATCCTGCATCTTAGGTACTGGCAGCAGTATGCAGTACCCAGTTTTTTTTTTTAAAATAAATATTTAATCTTTTTTTTTTTTTTTAATAAAAACATTTTCTGTAATGTAGTGATCCCTCCCTCCCCCCAACTGATCTCAATTGGGGTCCATTTCCCCCTCCCACACCCATTTCTGCAGAGTAGAAGCCCTCCCTTCCCTCCCTCACCAGAAAAACGTTTCCATAGACAGGGAACATTCCCTTCCTCCCCTTCCCACTACTGTGATGCGCCACCTTCCCTCCTTCTTTTCCACACCACCCACAGCTGCATTGCAAGCCGATGCAAACAGTGACACAGAGTGTTACTGTTTGCATCAGCGATCTAAATTCATATGTTAACGGGAGCATGATCAGCTCTCCCTTACTATATGAAGGTAGATGCCCTTTTCCTGAGGTCTTAACTGTCAGAGCCGACAACTGGGTCTGCAGCATGAGGCAGAAGGTAGGATGTAGCTACTATGTCAACAGGGAATGCTGGGCAAAGTACCCTGTTGTAATGCTCGTGGGATATTTCCCTATCAGACCAATCCTGGCCAGTAGTCTTCTTATCCCAGCATCAAGTGGCAAGATAAGGAAATATCCCAGAACAAAATATAAAGTTGAGAAATGAGGAGGCAATCCAATACTCACAGAAGTGAAGGTGAAAAACAGGAGAATGGACACTTGGCAATGCAGGGTTCAATATCAGGCAGACAGTCCATTCCTTCACTGTAACAAAGGGGTTAAGCAGAGAATGGTCAGAGACAAGCAGCGTTCAATATCAGGTAGAGAGTCCAATCCTTCACGGTAACAAAGGGGTTAAGCAGAGAATGGTCAGAGGCAAGCAGAGTTCAATACCAGGTAGACAGTCAAATCCTTCACAGTAACAAGGGGTTAAACAGAGAATGATCAGAGGCAAGCAGAGTTTAATACCAGGCAGACAGTCCAATCCTTCACAGTAGCAAGGGGTTAAGCAGAGAATGGTCAGAGGCATGCAGAGTTCAATACCAGGCAGACAGTCAAATCCTTCAGAGTAGCAAGGCAAGTAAGAATACAGCACCCAAGAGAACACAAAATAAACCTAACGGTAACAAAGGGGTTAAGCAGAGAATGGTCAGAGGCAAGCAGAGTTCAATACCAGGTAGACAGTCAAATCCTTCACAGTAACAAGGGGTTAAACAGAGAATTATCAGAGGCAAGCAGAGTTTAATACCAGGCAGACAGTCCAATCCTTCACAGTAGCAAGGGGTTAAGCAGAGAATGGTCAGAGGCAAGCAGAGTTCAATACCAGGTAGACAGTCAAATCCTTCACAGTAACAAGGGGTTAAACAGAGAATGATCAGAGGCAAGCAGAGTTTAATACCAGGCAGACAGTCCAATCCTTCACAGTAGCAAGGGGTAAAGTAGAGAATGGTAAGAGGCAAGAAGAGTTCAATACCAGGAAGACAGTCCAATCATTCGCAGTAGCAAGGGGTTAAGCAGAGAATGGTGAGAGGCAAGCAGAGTTTAATACCAGGCAGACAGTCCAATCCTTCACAGTAGCAAGGCAAGTAAGAATACAGCACCCAAGAGAACACAAAATAAACCTATACTTTGGCAAATTAGAAATGTTAGGGAGGTACTTACATAGCCGCAGGTTCGTGCCAATGATTGCACACAGGTAAATGGGAGTGGCATCAACGGCAAACCTGGCGTGCAGTGATGACGTCATCTCTGCACGCTCACAACAACCACTGAGACATAGGACATGGAGGAGAGTGACACCTGTTACATAGTAGCTACATCCTTTTGGCTTAAGGAGTTAAATATGTAAGGGATTAAATCTATATGTATATGAGCATCTATTCTTAAGGCTGAATGTCGAAATGCATAAGTTGCATTTTTAGCCTGTACCCCACTTGTTTTATGTGCTAATAAAGTATTGATATTTTACCTGAGAGTGTCGACCATCTATCATTTGTGCATAAATCTATCAGTACCCAATACATAGACATACCCCAGACTTTTTCATCATGTAGGTGAGAAAAGCAGCAGGCTTTTAATTCATGGAAACTGGTCTTTTGATTTGTGCTGCATAAGCATTTAAATCTATATTTTTGTAATAATTTTTCAGTATGCAGAGGAATATGCAGGTGTGTTATAAAAGAAAACATATTAAAAATAATAATAATAGGGGGGGGGGCGTGTCCATATTAAAAATAATAATAATGGGGGGGGGCGTGTCCATGCTGCCTTCTGCAGAGGATGCTTATTCTTACAGCTCTTGAGGAACTTTCAATAATCTTCCGATTATTGGAGGATTTTGACAGTACATTTTAACAAATCACTACCCTCAATACCTATTCTTATGTTGGAGACCTGAAACAGATATTATTTCCTTTTTTTATTAGTCAAGGACAGAGAATTGGACAACTAGGGCCTACAGGGGTGGCTACTTCATAGGCGGCAACTCCTCCCCCTCCGGTGATCCGGGTTACCTCTCCTCACCCGACCTGTAAAATAACTATCTCCTTACCCACAACCTTAAATCAGAGCTTCTGACTAGCTCTCTTCTTGAAATAATTACAATTAGTCATCTGAGAGGTGTTGCTCACCACGAGGTGCAAAGGCACGATGGATCGCTTGGATAGGCTATTCTCTAAAATAGAGAACCTCCTGCTTGATTTGATAGAGAGATCGCCAACAGAAGATCTGCTCCAATATGCATCAACAACAAGCAATCTGAATGAAACGCTGGCGTTGAGCCCCACCACAACACAAAAGAGGTCCCAATGCTCCAATACACATTAACATCAATACACATTAACATCAAGCAACTTGACTGAAACACTAGATGCCAAGTCCCACCACAACATTTAAGTGCTAGAAGTTATAACCAGACAAGGCATTTACCGCAACAATTCTTTGCTGCAAACTACTGGGTCGGATGGAGAGAAGGATTCACAACCACAACAACTACACCACCATGCTGCGGACACTCTTGAGTGTTTACAGCCAAGATCGGAAGCATCTAGAGATGACCCCACTTTATCACCTCTACCTTGCACTAAAGTGAAGGATCTTCTCAGCTCTCTAATTACCACATCTAGGGAACCGATCCAAAGAGAACTGGTTGGACAGGTTGGTGCATTAGAACATACACATGCTACCATTCAACTGCTGATGCAGCCCTGCTCTAACTTTTCTAATATGAACAAAAGTCCTTACAACAGCTACAAACAAACAAACAGTTTTCAGACTTACAGCCTTCTAACTTTTGCATTCCAAAATGGAAACTTGCAATATAACCTTCTTTGGACATATCTTTCCTTCTTTGCCAACATGAACTCTCAAATTTAGACAAGGGGACTGTACATAACCGGAGTAACTTAAACTGAAAATGGTGGTTATATAACATATGTCTTTTTCTCTCCTACAGTTAATTAATATAAGTTTTCCCTAGTCATAGATGTTTTACCAGTGGCGTCACTAGGGTTGGTGTCACCCGGTGTGGTAAGTCATGGTGTCACCCCCCCCCAGAAAGCAGACACACACAAAAACACAGGCAAACACACATACAAACACTCAGACACACTTAAAAACATACTCAGATGCACACACAAACACTCGGAAACACACTCAGGCACACACACAAAAACATACACACAAAAACACTGAGACACACAAAAAACTCAGACACACACATACAAAATATGTAAACTGCACTGCATTAATTATAAAGCTCATGCCTAGAGCTGCTGCCTTGCTCAGCAGAGCATCAAATGAAAGATAAACAGAGCACTCTAAAATAAATCACTGAAGAAAAGGTTTAGGCGCGCAAACTATGAAAATTCTGCTCTCTGACTCTGTTCCAAGTCTGTCAGTGCACAGCCCTGGGTCGCATGTCACCGAGCAGTGAGCACAGATAGGCAGGCAGGTTAGGCTAGCAGCGCAATTTTGCAAGCCCCACGGCACACCCACAGCATTCATAGTGAAATTGGGCAGGGGAGGAGAAAACTACAAACAAGCAAAAGCAGCCAGGAAAACTATTTGTTGAAATTGCAGCACTGGCTCAAGGAGCAAAAAAATTGTGTGTCTACAACTTCCCCAGTCCCACTAATGTTCACAAATGCCAGCCTCTAATAAAATAATCTATGAATCTAAACAGGTGGATTCCGAAAAAATCAGGGTGGTGAAAAAAATTATCCAGGTGGATTCATTCACCACCCCTTTTGCTCTCTCTCCAGCCTCTCTTTTGCTCTCTCTCCCCCCTCTCTTTTGCTCTCTCTACCCTTTCTTTTGCTTTCTCTTTCCCCTCACTTTTGCTCTCTCTCTCCCCTCTCTTTTGCTCTCTCTTTCCTCTCTCTTTTGCTCTCACTTTCACCTCTCTTTTGCTCTCTCTCTCCCCTCTCTTTTGCTATCTCCCTCTCTTTTGCTCTCTCCCCCTCTTTTGCTCTCTCTCCCCCTCTCTTTTGCTCTCTCCCCCTCTTTTGCTCTCTCTTCCCCCCTCTTTTGCTCTCTCTCCCCCTCTCTTTTGCTCCCTCTACCCTCTCTCTTTTGCTTTCTATCCCCTCTCATTTGCTCTCTCTCCCCTCTCAAATTGAACTACAGGGAAAAAATAAACAAAATTATCAAAAATAAAAAAATAAAACCTAATCCCTATGAAAATAAAAAAAGCACCCCAAAATAAAAACACCCCCTAATCTAATGCTAAACTACCAATAGCCCTTAAAAGAGTTAAACAGCTCCTAATGCTAAGCCCCCCCAACAATAAAACCCACCACCCCCCAAAATAAATAAACCTAACACTAAAAAACGTAAACTATCCATTGTCCTGAAAATGGCATTTGTATGGGCATTGCCCTTAAAAGGACATTCAGCTCTTTTGCTGCCCATTCCTAATCTTAAAAAAAAAATAAAAAAATAAACCTAATTTTAAATTAACTTAAATTACAGAAAATAAAAAAAACAAATTACCAAAGCTTACAAAATTAAACCTAATCCTTATGAAAATAAAAAAGCCCCCCAAAATAAAAACACCCCTTAATCTGAGAATAAACTGCCAGCAGCCCTTGAAATGGCTTTTTGCAGGGCATTGCCCCAAGATAAACAGCTCTTTTACAGAATTTTTTTTTAAGTCCCCTTAACAGTAAATTAATTAATTAATAGGGCAATTAGGTTTATTGCGATGTGGGTGGTTGACGATTAAGGGATTAAGGAGTTAATTACTTTATTATTTTGTCATGTGCGGGTTTGTGGTGTAGGTGTTAATACTTTGTGTGGGAGGTTTTTTTCTTGTTATACTTCGTGCGGGCAGTGTTTTTTTTGTAATGCTCCATTTGCCTTCGCTGCATCCTGGTCGATTCCGAAAATGGCAGGGTGGTGAAAGAATCCACCTTTGGAATTCACCAGGATGCAGCCTTGCTGCATCCAGGTGAATTCTGTTGGCTGCCTCGCGCTGACAACATTTCATTGAGGATGCATGCGCAACTGCCGACCGCGACGGACATTACAAACGCATTTATAGTATCTTTTACAAATTAGATTGCACTATGCATTTCTATGGGCTAGATAGTAAAACATGCCCTAGTTTGGAAAATTATATTGCAGACTTCACAGAGGATCTGAAAGATTTACCTACTAAGGAAGACTTTGCTTCCTTTCTCCAGCAAGTTAGCAGAATAATCAAAGATAGATTATCTGAAATATAAAAAAGATGTGGCAGATCTGGGAGACAGAGTTGAGTTTCTTGAGGAACAAGCAGACTCGCAGACATCAGAAATGGACATCCTCACCAGAAAGCTAACTGCTCAAGAGTCCCAGATTTTGTTTCTTAATGACAAGATTGAGGACTTAGACAATAGCAGTAGGAGACAGAATATACCCATATGGGGTATTCCTGAAAAAATCCCACAACAATCACTCACCTCATTCCTACAGGAGTTTTTCAGATTCTTATTTAATATTTCACAGACACAAGAACTACAACTTGACAGGGCACACAGAGGCCTAAGACCACCACCAAAAGACTCTGAACCATGAGACGTCATCCTCAAATTTCACAAGTATTTCACAAGTATACAGGTAAAGAACACATTGAAAAAGCTGCTAGACAGAAGCAACCCCTAACGTTCAATGGAATCCAACTTCAACTATATGCAGACCTCAGTCCCATTATGCTACAGAACCACAGAGAAGCGAGATTCCTCACCCAACATCTACAAGAACAAGGCATACAGTACAGATGGGGATTCCCCTTCAACATTAAAGTGATGAAAAATATCAAACTTTATATCTACCCCACGCCAGATGATTTCGAGAACTTTTGTCAGCAACTCGACATACCACAGCCATCCCTTCCCTCATTGTCCAAGTCAAACACAGAAGACATCGGACCCTAAACAGCAAAGGTTGTATTGGTCTAGAGTACAAAGGAAAAGATCTAGAGACCTGGTACCCCCAAAATCTAATTCTCTGCCTGGCACAAAAGAGGGTTGAAAAACTGTAAGAACTTTCTATATTTATATATATATTTCAGAAAATTGTTTTCCCCTAGATGTAAAAGCATGTGACCACTGATTTACACCACACTCAAGAGGTGTGTTGTAACACTTCCGTTAAGTTCTATAATTAGTAATTTAAATGCATAAAATAGTATAAGATCCAGAATGCATCCTAACAAATAGATTCATAGGAATTAGCACCTTAAAATACTCTAAATGTAAACATCCGATTCCTATCTATATATCCCACCAAACCCCCTGCCCCCTATAGTTTAACCAACCATTTAACCCTGAATTGCCCAGACCTATTCATGGCCTTAAACCTTCCCCAGTGGTTCCCATCATCACCATAGGCGTACCTAATGGGAAAGTGATAATTGTAATTTTTGTTATGTTTTATTTGTTATTGTTATTGCTGTTTTGGTTTTTGTTTTGTTTCCTGTTTTTCTGGTCCACTCCTAGCATTGCAGAACATTGTAATTTCTCTACCATCAATGAATGGTCATCACATGTGTTTATTGAAGGTCATAGTTACTTTGCGCAAACTTATGACTATTTCTCCCTTACAGTGCAATACAGGCTCATTGCTTTTTACCATCCTCCTTTACCTACAACCTATTATCCTCCTCTAGATACTTGTTGGAGGGGGGAGGGACAGAACTCTGATATCTCTGCCACCGAGCCTGTTAAGAGCCATACTACACCAATCCTCTAAAGATGAATGCCCCAAACTTATCTCGCAAAATTGTAAGGGCTTAAACTCCCCGACAAAACGCTCTATTGCCCTAAATTGGTTTCGGAAATTAAACGGAAACATAGTGTTTCTACAAGAAACCCACTTTGCAAAAGATAAAGAGCCCAAAATATATTCTGAAGACTTTACTCAACAATACTTTAACTCCCACACACAAAAAATTAACTGGGTTTGTAATCTAATCCATAGAAATATCCCCTTTCAATTGTTAGATCAACACAAAGATAACAATGGAAGATTCCTAATATTAGTGGGACTTTTGTATAACCGCCCAATCACATTGATGAACACTTATGCTCCTAACGAAGGTCAGCATCAATTTATAGCTACTGCACTAAACAAACTATTAGAAATACAAAGAGGGATAGTAATAGTTGGAGGGGACTTTAACTTTACCTTAGACCCAACTCTAGTTAGAGACACTATTCTTAATAGACATTTGGAGACTGATTTCTAGACCACAAAAGTATACAGCTAGCACTGGAATCTGATATTCAACCTATAACCTGGTCTGACCACTCGTCCGTAACATTGGAGATATCCTGGCCCACGGCTCCATTACGCCCATTCACATGGAGACTCTATGAAACTACAGGGAGTGCAGAATTATTAGGCAAATGAGTATTTTGACAACATCGTCCTCTTTATGCATGTTGTTTTACTCCAAGCTGCATAGGCTCGAAAGCCTACTACCAATTAAGCATATTAGGTGATGTGCATCTCTGTAATGAGAAGGGGTGTGGTCTAATGACATCAACACCCTATATCAGGTGTGCATAATTATTAGGCAACTTCCTTTCCTTTGGCAAAATGGGTCAAAAGAAGGACTTGACAGGCTCAGAAAAGTCAAAAATAGTGAGATATCTTGCAGAGGGATGCAGCACTCTTAAAATTGCAAAGCTTCTGAAGCGTGATCATCGAACAATCAAGCGTTTCATTCAAAATAGTCAACAGGGTCGCAAGAAGCGTGTGGAAAAACCAAGGCGCAAAATAACTGCCCATGAACTGAGAAAAGTCAAGCGTGCAGCTGCCAAGATGCCACTTGCCACCAGTTTGGCCATATTTCAGAGCTGCAACATCACATGAGTGCCCAAAAGCACAAGGTGTGCAATACTCAGAGACATGGCCAAGGTAAGAAAGGCTGAAAGACGACCACCACTGAACAAGACACACAAGCTGAAACGTCAAGACTGGGCCAAGAAATATCTCAAGACTGATTTTTCTAAGGTTTTATGGACTGATGAAATGAGAGTGAGTCTTGATGGGCCAGATGGATGGGCCCGTTGCTGGATTGGTAAAGGGCAGAGAGCTCCAGTCCGACTCAGACGCCAGCAAGGTGGAGGTGGAGTACTGGTTTGGGCTGGTATCATCAAAGATGAGCTTGTGGGGCCTTTTCGGGTTGAGGATGGAGTCAAGCTCAACTTCCAGTCCTACTGCCAGTTTCTGGAAGACACCTTCTTCAAGCAGTGGTACAGGAAGAAGTCTGCATCCTTCAAGAAAAACATGATTTTCATGCAGGACAATGCTCCATCACACGCGTCCAAGTACTCCACAGCGTGGCTGGCAAGAAAGGGTATAAAAGAAGAAAATCTAATGACATGGCCTCCTTGTTCACCTGATCTGAACCCCATTGAGAACCTGTGGTCCATAATCAAATGTGAGATTTACAAGGAGGGAAAACAGTACACCTCTCTGAACAGTGTCTGGGAGGCTGTGGTTGCTGCTGCACGCAATGTTGATGGTGAACAGATCAAAACACTGACAGAATCCATGGATGGCAGGCTTTTGAGTGTCCTTACAAAGAAAGGTGGCTATATTGGTCACTGATTTGTTTTTGTTTTGTTTTTGAATGTCAGAAATGTATATTTGTGAATGTTGAGATGTTATATTGGTTTCACTGGTAAAAAACAAAATTTATGCTTACCTGATAAATTCATTTCTCCTGTAGTGTGGTCAGTCCACGGGTCATCATTACTTCTGGGATATTATCTCCTCCCCTACAGGAAGTGCAAGAGGATTCACCCAGCAGAGCTGCTATATAGCTCCTCCCCTCTACGTCACCTCCAGTCATTCGACCAAAGGACCAACGAGAAAGGAGAAGCCCAAGGGTGTAGTGGTGACTGGAGTATAATCCAAAAAATTTTAAGCCTGCCATAAAAAACAGGGCGGGCCGTGGACTGACCACACTACAGGAGAAATGAATTTATCAGGTAAGCATACATTTTGTTTTCTCCTGTTAAGTGTGGTCAGTCCACGGGTCATCATTACTTCTGGGATACCAATACCAAAGCAAAAGTACACGGATGACGGGAGGGACAGGCAGGCTCTTTATACGGAGGGAACCACTGCCTGAAGAACCTTTCTCCCAAAAACAGCCTCCGAAGAAGCAAAAGTGTCAAATTTGTAAAATTTGGAAAAAGTATGAAGAGAAGACCAAGTTGCAGCCTTGCAAATCTGTTCAACAGAAGCCTCATTCTTAAAGGCCCAAGTGGAAGCCACAGCTCTAGTAGAATGAGCTGTAATTCTCTCAGGAGGCTGCTGTCCAGCAGTCTCATAGGCTAATCGTATAATGCTACGAAGCCAAAAAGAGAGAGAGGTAGCCGAAGCTTTTTGACCTCTCCTCTAACCAGAATAAATGACAAACAGGGAAGACGTTTGACGAAAATCCTTAGTTGCCTGTAGATAAAATTTCAGGGCACGGACTACATCTAGATTGTGTAGCAGACGTTCCTTCTTCGAGGAAGGATTAGGACACAAGGATGGAACAACAATCTCTTGATTGATATTCCTGTTAGTGACCACCTTAGGTAGGAACCCAGGTTTAGTACGCAGAACTACCTTTTCTGAATGAAAAATCAGATAAGGAGAATCACAATGTAAGGCAGATAACTCGGAAACTCTTCGAGCCGAGGAAATAGCCATTAAAAACAGAACTTTCCAAGATAACAACTTGATATCAATGGAATGAAGGGGTTCAAACGGAACACCCTGTAAAACATTAAGAACTAAGTTCAAACTCCATGGCGGAGCAACAGTTTTAAACACAGGCTTGATCCTAGCTAAAGCCTGACAAAAAGCTTGAACGTCCGGAACTTCTGACAGACGTTTGTGTAAAAGAATGGACAGAGCTGAAATCTGTCCCTTTAAAGAACTAGCGGATAACCCCTTTTCTAAACCTTCTTGTAGAAAAGACAATATCCTTGGAATCCTAACCTTACTCCATGAGTAACTCTTGGATTCGCACCAATATAAGTATTTACGCCATATTTTATGGTAAATCCTTCTGGTAACAGGCTTCCTAGCCTGTATTAAGGTATCAATAACTGGCTCAGAAAAACCACGTTTTGATAAAATCAAGCGTTCAATTTCCAAGCAGTCAGCTTCAGAGAAGTTAGATTTTGATGTTTGAATGGACCCTGGATCAGAAGGTCCTGTTTCAGAGGTAGAGACCAAGGCGGACAGGATGACATGTCCACTAGATCTGCATACCAAGTCCTGCGTGGCCATGCAGGTGCTATTAGAATCACTGATGCTCTCTCCTGTTTGATTCTGGCAATCAATCGAGGAAGCATCGGGAAGGGTGGAAACGCATAAGCCATCCTGAAGGTCCAAGGTGCTGTCAAAGCATCTATCAGAACCGCTCCCGGATCCCTGGATCTGGACCCGTAGCGAGAAAGCTTGGCGTTCTGACGAGACGCCATGAGATCTATCTCTGGTTTGCCCCAACGTCGAAGTATCTGGGCAAAGACCTCCGGATGAAGTTCCCACTCCCCCGGATGAAAAGTCTGACGACTTAAGAAATCCGCCTCCCAGTTCTCCACTCCCGGGATGTGGATTGCAGACAGGTGGCAAGAGTGAGACTCTGCCCAGCGAATTATCTTTGAAACTTCCATCATTGCTAGGGAGCTTCTTGTCCCTCCCTGATGGTTGATGTAAGCTACAGTCGTGATGTTGTCCGACTGAAACCTGATGAACCCCCGAGTTGTTAACTGGGGCCAAGCCAGAAGGGCATTGAGAACTGCTCTCAATTCCAGAATGTTTATTGGAAGGAGACTCTCCTCCTGATTCCATAGTCCCTGAGCCTTCAGAGAATTCCAGACAGCGCCCCAACCTAGTAGGCTGGCGTCTGTTTTTACAATTGTCCAGTCTGGTCTGCTGAATGGCATCCCCCTGGACAGGTGTGGCCGATAAAGCCACCATAGAAGAGAATTTCTGGTCTCTTGATTCAGATTCAGAGTGGGGGACAAATCTGAGTAATCCCCATTCCACTGACTTAGCATGCACAATTGCAGCGGTCTGAGATGTAGGCGTGCAAACGGTACTACGTCCATTGCCGCTACCATTAAACCGATCACCTCCATGCATTGAGCTACTGACGGGTGTTGAATGGAATGAAGGACCCGGCATGCATTTTGAAGCTTTGTTAACCTGTCTTCTGTCAGGTAAATTTTCATTTCTACAGAATCTATCAGAGTCCCCAAGAAGGGAACTCTTGTGAGTGGAAAGAGAGAACTCTTCTTTTCGTTCACCTTCCATCCATGCGACCTTAGAAATGCCAGTACTAACTCTGTATGAGACTTGGCAGTTTGAAAGCTTGAAGCTTGTATCAGAATGTCGTCTAGGTACGGAGCTACCGAAATTCCTCGCGGTCTTAGTACCGCCAGAAGAGTACCCAGAACCTTTGTGAAGATTCTTGGAGCTGTAGCCAATCCGAATGGAAGAGCTACAAACTGGTAATGCTTGTCTAGAAAGGCAAACCTTAGATACCGGTAATGATTTCTGTGAATCGGTATGTGAAGGTAAGCATCCTTTTAATCCACTGTGGTCATGTACTGACCCTCTTGGATCATGGGCAAAATTGTTCGAATCGTTTCCATTTTGAACGATGGAACTCTTAGGAATTTGTTTAGGATCTTTAAATCCAAGATTGGCCTGAAAGTTCCCTCTTTTTTGGGAACTACAAACAGATTTGAGTAAAACCCTTGTCCTTGTTCCGACCGCGGAACTGGATGGATCACTCCCATTAATAAAAGATCTTGTACGCAGCGTAGGAACGCTTCTTTCTTTATTTGGTTTGTTGACAACCTTGACAGATGAAATCTCCCTCTTGGGGGAGAGGATTTGAAGTCCAGGAGGTATCCCTGAGATATGATCTCTAACGCCCAAGGATCCTGAACATCTCTTGCCCAAGCCTGGGCGAAGAGAGAAAGTCTGCCCCCTACTAGATCCGGTCCCGGATCGGGGGCCCTCGATTCATGCTGTCTTAGGGGCAGCAGCAGGTTTCCTGGCCTGCTTGCCCTTGTTCCAGGACTGGTTAGGCTTCCAGCCTTGTCTGTAGCGAGCAACAGCTCCTTCCTGTTTTGGGGCAGAGGAAGTTGATGCTGTTCCTGTTTTAAAATTACGAAAGGAACGAAAATTAGACTGTCTAGCCCTAGGTTTGGCTTTGTCCTGAGGCAGGGCGTGACCTTTACCTCCTGTAATGTCAGCGATAATCTCCTTCAAACCAGGCCCGAATAAGGTCTGCCCTTTGAAAGGTATATTAAGCAATTTAGATTTAGAAGTAACATCAGCTGACTAGGATTTTAGCCACAGCGCTCTGCGTGCCTGAATGGCAAATCCGGAATTCTTAGCCGTAAGTTTAGTTAAATGTACTACGGCATCTGAAATAAATGAGTTAGCTAACTTAAGGGTTCTAAGTTTGAGTGTAATCTCATCTAGTGTAGATGATTCAAGTGTCTCTTCCAGAGACTCAAACCAAAATGCTGCTGCAGCCGTGACAGGCGCAATACATGCAAGAGGTTGCAATATAAAACCTTGTTGAACAAACATTTTCTTAAGGTAACCCTCTAACTTTTTATCCATTGGATCTGAAAAGGCACAGCTATCCTCCACCGGGATAGTGGTACGCTTAGCTAAAGTAGAAACTGCTCCCTCCACCTTAGGGACCGTTTGCCATAAGTCCCGTGTGGTGGCGTCTATTGGAAACATTTTTCTAAATATCGGAGGAGGTGAGAACGGCACACCGGGCCTATCCCACTCCTTAGTAACAATTTCAGTAAGTCTCTTAGGTATAGGAAAAACATCAGTACTCGCCGGTACCGCAAAATATTTATCCAACCTACACATTTTCTCTGGTATTGCAACTGTGTTACAATCATTCAGAGCCGCTAACACCTCCCCTAGTAATACACGGAGGTTTTCCAGCTTAAATTTAACATTTGAAATATCTGAATCCAATCTGTTTGGATCAGAACCGTCACCCACAGAATGAAGTTCTCCGTCCTCATGTTCTGCCGCCTGTGACGCAGTGTCTGACATGGCCCTAATATTATCAGCGCACTCTGTTCTCACCCCAGAGTGATCACGCTTGCCTCTAAGTTCTGGTAATTTAGCCAAAACTTCAGTCATAACAGTAGCCATATCCTGTAATGTGATTTGAAATGGCCGCCCAGATGTACTCGGCGCTACAATATCACGCACCTCCCGAGCGGGAGATGCAGGTACTGACACGTGAGGCGAGTTAGTCGGCATAACTCCCCCCTCGTTGTCTGGTGAAATATGTTCAATTTGTACAGATTGACTTTTATTTAAAGTAGCATCAATACAGTTAGTACATAAATTTCTATTGGGCTCCACTTTGGCATTAGCACATATAGTACATGTATCTTCCTCTGAATCAGACATGTTTAACACACTAGCAATTAACTAGCAACTTGGAAATGCTTTGTAATTTACAATAATATGAAAACGAACTGTGCCTATAAGAAGCACAGAAAAAATTATGACAGTTGGAAATAATTAAGTTATAGCATCAAAATTTTGTAAGAAATATACAATTTTAGCAAAGGATTGTTCCCATTAGCAAAGGCTAACTAACCCTGGCAGCAGAAAAAATACACAAATAAACGTTTTTTATCACAGTCAACTACACTCTTCACAGCTCTGCTGTGATGATTACCTCCCTCAAAAAAGACTTTGAAGATCCCTGAGTTCTGTAGAGCTGAACCGGATCATGCAGGAAGAAAATGAACCTCTGACTGAGTTTTTTGATGCGTAGTAAAAGCGCCAAAAATGGCCCCTCCCCCTCACACATAACAGTGAGAGAGATCAGTGAACTGCTTTAAATTAAACCAAACTATTGCCAAGTGGAAAAAAATAGTGCCCAAAATATTTTTTTCACCCAGTACCTCAGAGAAATAAACGTTTTTACATGCCAGCAAAAAAACGTTTAACCTGAATAAATTAATTGTTATAAAAAACCTATTGCAAGTCCCTGCAAAATAGGTTAAATCTATGCATACAGTATAAATCCAGTGAAGTACCATTCCCCAGAATACTGAAGTGTAAAATATACATACTTGACAGCCTGATACCAGCTACATCTACTGCATTTAAGGCTGAGTTTACATTATAACGGTATGGCAGGATTTTCTCATCAATTCCATGTTAGAAAATAACAAACTGCTACATACCTCTTTGCAGAATAATCTGCCTGCTGTCCCCTGATCTGAAGTTTACCTCTCCTCAGATGGCCGAGAAACAGCAATATGATCTTAACTACTCCGGCTAAAATCATAGAAAAAACTCAGGTAGATTCTTCTTCAAATTCTACCAGAGAATGAATAACACACTCCGGTGCTATTATAAAATAACAAACTTTTGATTGAAGGTAATAAACTAATTAAATCACCACAGTCCTCTCACACATCCTATCTATTCGTTGGGTGCAAGAGAATGACTGGAGGTGACGTAGAGGGGAGGAGCTATATAGCAGCTCTGCTGGGTGAATCCTCTTGCACTTCCTGTAGGGGAGGAGATAATATCCCAGAAGTAATGATGACCCGTGGACTGACCACACTTAACAGGAGAAATAAATAATTGAAATGGGTATATATTTGTTTTTTGTTAAGTTGCCTAATAATTATGCACAGTAATAGTCACCTGCACACACAGATATCCCCCTAAAATAGCTATAACTAAAAACAAACTAAAAACTACTCCCAAAACTATTCAGCTTTTATATTAATGAGTTTTTTGGGTTCATTGAGAACATGGTTGTTGTTCAATAATAAAATGAATCCTCAAAAATACAACTTGCCTAATAATTCTGAACTCCCTGTATACTACACGGCCCTAACATTAAAACACAAGTAGAAAAATCTATAAATGAATTCTTCCAGTTAAATAACTCCACTGACACAAATGATCACATTAAATGGCTAGCCCATAAAGCTTCTCTAAGAGGGGAACTCATCAAACATAGAGCGCAGATAAGAAATAAATATTATCACCTAAGACCTGAAACCTTTAAAAAGGCCTTATACCTCAAGAAGCTTTACTTCCACCATAGCAGCAAAGCAGCAAAGCAGGAACCTTACTTGCTAGGGCACTGCGAAAACAAACCACATACAGCCATGTTCACC
Source organism: Bombina bombina (assembly GCF_027579735.1). Classification (NCBI taxonomy): domain Eukaryota; kingdom Metazoa; phylum Chordata; class Amphibia; order Anura; family Bombinatoridae; genus Bombina; species Bombina bombina. The sequence goes on along the minus strand of NC_069501.1, from coordinate 968,358,543 downwards.
AGATAGATAATCTATCTGGGAACAGAGTAACTAATCCAAAAGAAATAGCAAACTCATTTTAAGAATTTTATCACCATTTATACAACCTTCCCACCCCGGAAGGAATCTCATCCCTGCACAGCCTAGAACAGTACCTCCAATTAGTAGAGCTTCCAAAAATATCAGAGCAGGAAGCTAAATCCTTAGATTCCCCTATAACAATAAAAGAAGTACTAGACGCCATAGACGGCCTCCCCAATAATAAAAGCCCTCGACCTGACAGCTTCTCAAATAAATATTACCAGCTATATAAACTAACCTTAGCGCCACACATATTATCCTCTTTCCAACATATAGACAACGTGAGAGGTTTTCCATCAGAAAGCTTGGAAGCGCATGTCTCTATAATACCCAAACCAGATTAACCTGTTCATAACATGGGGAGTTACAGACCAATATCACTATTGAACACGGACATAAAGTTATATGCTAAAATATTAGCTGACTGAATTAGTAAACTATTACCCCACATCATACATTCAGACCAGGTTGGCTTCATCCCCGGCAGGGAAGCAAGAGACAACACCATGAGAACTTTACAATTGATAGATTACGCCAAGCTCAATAAGACAGAAATGGTTGTTGTATCTGCTGTTGAGGAAAAAGCATTTGATCATGCGAATAGGAAATTTCTTTATGCTACCCTTAAAAAAAAAAAAAAACGGAATTGGTGACATTACACTTCAACGAAATAAAAGCCTATATAGTTCCCCCACAGCACAAGAAAAAATGAATGGCCTTTTATCTGATTCTTTCCCAATAATAACGGGACAAACCAAGGATGCCCTCTCTCCCCTCTTCTTTTTGTAATAAGTATTGAGGTACTAGCACAAAAAGTTAGGCAAAACCCGCTTATCACCAGAATAATTATTGGCCCTCACAACTATAAACAATCCCTTTATGCAGTCGACATATTGCTCACATTATCCAAACCTACAGTTTCCATCCCTGCGGTATGAAGAGAATTTAAAGAATTTGGGGAATACTCTAATTTCCTTGTAAATGATCAGAAATCTGAAATATTAAATATAACCTTACCCCCAAACACATTTCATAATTTGTTAGAATTCTGCAGCTTTAAACCCCAACGTAAAGCTTTAAAATATCTGGCTATTTATCTATCACCCAAACCCACACATATCTTTAAAAAGAACTATTCTAGATTACTTTCATACCTGCAAAAAGATCTCCTCTCATGGAGCGACCGTCCCATTTCTTGGTGGCGTTGTATATATTCTTCAGGCCGTCCCAATAACACTACCGATCAAGTTTCGCAATTCTATACAGAAACTTTTTAACTCATATGTATGGGGGAACATTAAACCTAGAATTATCAAAGGAACAATGTATCTACAAAAAGGAGGATTAGGTCTCCCTAATATAGATACATACTACAAATCATGACCTTTACTACATCATATATTCTCCATATGGTTTTCTCTGACACATCTAACACTAAAAATTTCAACTTTGAGGTCACCCATATCACCAGTGTCCCATAACGCAGAACTACATAGAGGATTAGAACACAAATTATATATGCCAACCAACTGGGAATTAGGATATACAAACCCAATAGCCAAACTACTATTAAATAATAAACTTAAAGGGACAGTCAAGTAAAAAAAAAAAAACTTTCATGATTTAAATAGGGCATGTAATTTTAAACAACTTTCCAATTTTGTCACCAATTTTGCTTTGTTCTCTTGGTATTCCTAGTTAAAAAGCTAAACCTAGGAGCTAATTTCTTAGACCTTGAAGGCCACCTCTAATCTGAAAGCATTTTGACAGTTTTCACCACTAGAGGGCGTTAGTTCATTTGTTTCATATAGATAACATTGAGCTCACGCACGTGAAGCTCCAAGGAGTGAGCACTGATTGGCTAAAATGCAAGCCTGTAAAAAAAACTAAAATAATGGGGCAGTTTGCAGAGGCATAGATACAAGGTAATTACAGAGGTAAAACGTATATTAATATAACTGTGATGGTTATGCAAAAACTGGAGAATGGTAATAAAGGGATTATCTACCATTTTAAACAACAAAAATTCTGGTGTTGACTGTCCCTTTAAAGAGAGACAAGACTTAGGTGATATACTTGGAGGAGCATTCACTAAATGGCTCAAACATCACCAACTACACCATCTCCATTCCATTTCCCCACACAGGGACTCCCTCACTAGACAAGCCAACCCATTTGAACAACTATGCCTAATGGATTCACCACTGAGACATACATTATCCTAGGCAAAAAGAATAATCACTGACACTACCTACGAATCCCACTCCAATTATATACAACGCAGGCATACTGAGTTAGGTAAAGAACTTAGTCATTCAGAGTGGAACCTAATTACTAGAAACAAAAGAAAATCATCTCAGTCAACTAGGTTCTTAGAGACTAATTACAAGATTCTAACCAGATTGTATCTTACCCCTGTACGAATCAAACACATCTTCCCAAACACCTCAGACATCTGTTGGAGGGGATGTGGTGAGAAGGTTTAATGATCCATATTTGGTGGTCCTGTCCCAAATTAAAACCCTGGTCATCCATTGAAACGTATATTAACTCAGTGCTAGACCACAATCACGTATTTCAACTTGACCCCTCAATAGCACTTTAAAATCTACTGCCTAAACACAATTGTAAAATCCGCTTATGACTAATACAACTCACACTTAACTTGGCCAGATCTCTTATAGTTTCTCTATGGAAGTCACAGACTATCCCTAGCTTCCTCTTGTGGAAGAAACATATGGAGTACACTCTAAGGCTAGAAGAATATGACTACTTTTAGAAAGGCACAATGAATTTCTATCACAATATTATATTTTACTGGGAAACTATTTCACAACTGTCCTAAAACGGAATGGCTAGAGCACGCTGATGACACACAAGTCCCTTCTCCCTCTGAGGGGAAAAAAAAATAAATCTATCTCCTAATCTCTTTTCTCTGTCATTTCTCCACCTCTCCATATCCTCTCTTAAGAGGGGTATTCCTGTTTGGGGGCTAGCGCTTGACCGATGCATTATATACCAGATAGTACCTGCAATTAAGAAAACATTATACTGGAAAGGCCCAGTTTTGTTGTTTGTTATGATATGTTACATGTCTTCTTTGACTACTGTAATAATTTGTAAGTTGATGACAAGTTGCATAACTCTACCAAGTGGACTCTGATTCAAAATGTTATGTGCATCTATTTAAGCTTTATTGTAAAGCTACTTTATTATTATGTACAGAAGAGAGAAGGTAACTGGAGAACACCTGAGGCTGATATAAATGCTCAGTTTGCATCAATTACAAATGAAACTAAAATGTTTTCACTACAGTTTAACTTGCTTTTCTCTATATTTTAGTACTACTTTTCTGTCAGTTAAAATAAGTGTATTTTGAATTTTGAGCAAACTTCTCCTACATACAGCTGACAAGATAAACCAGTGAGTCCCGCTTGTTTAAAATGCTCCCATCATTTCACAAGAATTGTGAGAGAGCTTTAGACATATTTGCATACCCTGTTCACTCCCCTGTTCAGCTTAGTGAACTGCCCTGTCATTCACACTTTCTAAAATTGCCAGCTTTAGTTTACAATGGATAAAATACAAAGTATGCAATGTAATTTGTAAAAGATACACAGAAGCATACAAAAGTAAGATCCTAATTTGTTTAAAGTGAATGTCAATTTAGATGCTAAAGTGCCCGGTTTTAAAAAATTTGATTAAAAACAGCGGCACTTTAATTCATCAAAATTTACATTTCATTCCTGTTGAGAAAAAAAAACAAAAAATACCTTTTAATCTTCACAGCAGCTCCAGCTTCCTCCACCCGTCGCAAAGCCTCTTCCTGGGTCTAAAATGAGGAGTCCGGCTTCATCCAATCACGGCGTTGAATCAGACACTGATTCCCCCAGGGGGGAAGTCGTGATTGGAGGATGACCTATCCATCATTTCGGACTCAGAAATGGCTTGCATCGACCGGAGGAAGCTGGAGCTGCTGTGAAGATTAAAAGGTAAGTTTTTTTTCTCAACATGAGTGAAATGTAAATTTTGATGAATTAAAGTGCCCCTGTTTTTAATTGAATTTTTTAAAAAACGGGCACTTTAGCATCAAAATTGACATTCACTTTAAAGTATCACAGAAACTTTCAAAACATAATTAGAATTTGTTAAATCACTGCTTGATTTAAATCTAAATATATTAAAATATGAAAGAGAAAACACAAAGCTTAAATGCAATAACACTGAAAGGACCCAATCTGAAATATAAAGAAATATAAAATACATTAAGTGTAAGTATAAAAAACTCATGCCATGCAGTGCTATATTGCACTACTTTCACATCCTAAAATGAAAAAGATCTTGCAGTGCTGTAGAGTTTCGCCATTTTTCTTTTGAGCATTCAGTGAGTTCAGCCCTAGTAAAGTCTACACTACAATTTTTCTCCAAGCTGGAGAACCCTTTGATCATCAGTCCCATAGTCTTATTATAATATAGTTGTTTGTTCCATTATCAGCTAATTATAGAATCCAAATTATTTCATTTATAATGATAAGAGGTATCAATACATATGCAACAATTTTTAACCAGTTAGAAAAAGATGGAGGGATGGATATTGGTTATGGGGGATTAATTATAGAAATAATGTCTGGATCATATAATCACATAAATGTGCTAATTTATATTGTAACCACGGTTTTGCTTATTGCAGAGCAAGTACAAAATAATGAACTTTATACTAACATTATGGATGTGGCTAGACTTGTTGTCTATACACACAAAAGCCTGGGTTGGCTCCTCCAAATAAAGCAAATATCGGGTGGAGTTTGGCTATTAGAAAAAACTATTGCAGCAAACAACATGTTAATTTGCTTTAAAAACATTTAGACTTGGCTGATTTGTTATTCTATAGCAACATAACAGAAATAGCTGACAATTGCAAGTTATTTACTGTTTCTTTTAAGAATTGCAATTTGGCTCTTGTCTTTGAAATGGAAATGCTGGAAACAATAAAAGGGAACATAAACATAGGAAACAGATTCCATAAGAGAACTGGTCACATGAATAGATATGGAACTTGATCCAGGAGCAATGCAAGAAGAGGTCAAGGTTCCAAGTTAACAATGTTGTTAGCAAGCAAACAAGGGCAAAGGAAAATACTACCTCTTAAAGCACCAAAAATGCAATGATAGGTTACAGACTATTTTAGCTGTCCTCAGCCAGCAAATAGTTCATTTACAGCATGATGTGGTTAACATTTCAAGTAATAATTATTAAAGTGCAGATGTAACATCTTTCATGATCCTGATAGAGCATACATTGCACTACTGGGAGCTGACAGTCATTGAGCCAATTCCAAGAGGCTAACATTTGCAGCTAGCTCCCAGTAGTGCATTGCTGCTCCAGAGCTTACCTAGGTATGCTTTTCAACAAAGGATACCAAAAGAACAAAGCAAAGTAGATAATAGAAGTAAATTGGAAAGCTGTTTAAAATTGAATGTTCTATCTGAGTCATGAATGTTTAATGTTGACTTTAGTGTCCCTTTGACTGAGCCCTGACTGCAAATATTTTTCAACAAAGGTGGACAGATAACAAGGCTAAATGTTGCTATACTTGAGACATAAAACTGATCTGAAAAATAGAAGTTTCTGTAATAAATCTTAAATCATGGTTAAGGAAGTAAAATATAATTTCTTCTAGGATACAAAAAGTTTGCAGGTTACTAAAAATAAATCTGTTTAATTTTTATTTTTATTAACTAGATAAGACATTAAAATATCAGTTAAAAAGAAGGCAACTATGCTATAAGCAATAACTTCCCTCACAGTGTTTTTGATATTGGCCAGCTCTATGACAGCTGTTGAGAAACCAAGCAGGTAATTGAATCTCTCTGTAAATCCAGTAACAGACACAGATCATAGCCTGTCAATGTGGGGTTCAAATGGACTTTAGACCATATAGTATATCACATTTTTCACTCATATATGCAAGGAAAGTGGATTTGCTGAGAACAGACCCTATTTTATTCCTTAGATTTTGCCATGGTAAAATTCAAAAGGTTTTTGGCTTTCTTTTATATAAGTATTCCAATCTATTAGAAGCACGCTCATTTAAATTAGCTAAGCTGCCCAAGTTTCAAGCACTATAATTGAGAAAACACACAAATACCCCTAGATAAGGATTTTTTCAGACTTTTCACAGTTTTTTTTTTTTAATACCTAATCAAAATATAAATTGCCAATGCAAAAGTGATGACTTATGTTCTTGTATATGGTTTTTAAACTTTACCAAATGTGAACTAATCATACATGAATACTCAAGAAAAGTTGTGTACAAAGTCAAGATATGCTGTGCAAAAAAAAGAAGAAGATGAAAATGGCTGTAAATAAGATAAATTCAAAATGTTGTGAAATCTTGTGATTTAAAATATATATATTATTATTATTATTAATATTATTATTATTATTATTATTATTATTATTATAATTGATTATAGAGTGCCTTAATGCAAAGTATCTGACAGGTTTTCAATTCATGCCATAAAAATCTTTACAAAATCCTGTGAAAAACAGTTTACTAAATTCCGCTGGCAGGATGGAATAGACTTCTTCTTTATTAAGGTTATCAAAATGGATAACATTTTAAATACAGTCGTGCAAATATCAGTCAACCTTTTTTTTTCTACAATTTTGTATGGATAAATGATGTCATCTATGTCAGATTGTCATCTGGAAAATATATAACCACTTTATGTTCTTGGTAACTTTATAATCATTGAAATATTAGATGTAAGATATTAAGTGAACAAAGGCATCGATCCAACCCTTGCTTCAATTGATAGCAAATGATCCCAATGATTAATGCTACCTGCTGGATATATTAAGGGCTAGATTACAAGTGGAGCGCTAATTTATTGCACGCCTGCAACCAGGGAAATTTGCTCTTTTGCGGATGTGCTATAAATAACCAGCCATTACATGTGGCTGGTTATTGCTACCGCGAGCTCGCGGTAGCAATTAGCGCTTATAAAATTAACCAGAGATCAGATCTCTGGTTTATTTTATAAATGTCCACCAAATGCCCCCCCAAAAAAGAAAATTTATGCTTACCTGATCAATTTTTTTCTTTCCAGATATGGTGAGTCCACGGCTTGAGTAATTACTGTTGGGAATATCACGAGGCCCACAGAAGGCTGAAACGATCGTCTAGGGTTGCCTTTTCCTTGTTCAGAGGAGAATTGCCTGGTATTTCGGGGCTGGACTGACCTTGTCGGTGGGATAAGACTAATATACTACAGGAACATTTTCCTCTGTGAAAAGCACAATTGGGCAGAAAGAAGCTACTTCTAGGTGGTAACCGGGCCATAGAACAAGCTATTGATTCTGCTGTTCGTTCCTGGCAGACTGCTTCTCTTTCTGTTTTGAATATCACTCCTGGTCAGCAGGAGGAGGCAAAGAGCACCACAGTTAAACTGCTTAGTATCACTCACTTAGCCACAACCCCCAGTCATTCGATCGAATGGAAATGGAGAAAAAGGAGTATCACAAAGTGTAGAGGTTCCTGAGGTTATAATCAAAAGAACAACTGTCGCAAATAAAGGGTTGGGCCATGGACTCACCATATCCGGAAATAAATAAATTTATCAGGTAAGCATACATTTTGTTTTTCTTTCCTAAGTTATGGTGAGTCCAGGGCTTGAGTAATTACTGTTGGGAACCAATACCCAAGCTAGAGGACACAGATAAATAGGGAGGTACAAGACAGGCAGTCCTACAGAAGGCACCACCGCTTGAAGAACCTCTCTCCCAAAAGAAGCCTCAGCCGAGGCAAAAGTATCAAATTTGGAAAAAGTATGTAGAAAAGACCAAGTTGAAGCCTTGCAAATTTGTTCCACAGAAGCTTCATTTTTCAAACCCCAAAAAGAGGAAACAGCTCTTGTGGAATGAGCCGTAATTCTCTCAGGAGGCTGCTCTCCAGCAGTCTCATAAACCAAATGAATTATACTTCATAACCAAAAAGAAAGAGTAGTAGAAGTAGCTTTCTGACCTTTACAATTCCCAGAGAAACAGACAAAGAGGGCAGAGGACTGGCGAAAAATCCTTAGTCACCTGTAAGTAGAATTTAAGAGCACGTACAATATCCAAATTGTGTAACAAATGTTATTTGGAAGAAGAAGGATTAGGACACATAGAGGGAACAACAATTTCCTGATTGATATTTTATTAGAAACTACCTTACGAAGGAAATCTAACTTAGTACGAAGAACCACCTTATCGGCATGAAAAATAAGATAAAGGGAAACACACTGCAGAGCTGAGAGTTCCGAGACTCTTCGAGCAGAAGAGATAGCAACAAGAAACAAAACCTTCCAAGATAACAACTTAATGTCTATGGAATGCAACAGCTCAAACTGAGCCAGCTGTAAAACTTTAAGAACAAGGTTAAGGCTCCAAGGAGGAGCAACAGACTTAAAGACAGGCCTGATTTTGACCAAGGCCTGACAAAAAGATTGCACATCTGGCACTTCCACCAATGTTTATGTAGTAAAACTGATAAAGCAGAAATCTGACCCTTCAGGATATTGACTGACAATCCCTTTTCCAGGCATTCCTGAATAAAAGCTAAAATTCTAGGAAATCTAATTCTACTCCAAGAGTAGCCCTTGGATTCACACCAATAAAGATATTTAAGCCATATCTTATGGTAAATCTTTCTAGTAACAGGCTTGCAAGCCTGAATTATGTTCTCAATGACTGACTCAGAAAAACCACGCTTAGACAGAATTAAGCGTTCAATCTCCAAGCAGTCAGTTTCAGAGAAACGAGATTTGGATGAAGGAAGGGACCCTGAATCAAGAGGTCCTTCCTTAGAGGTAGTCTCCAAGGTGGGAGAGATGACATCTCCACTAGGTCTGCAAACCAGATCCTGCAAGGCCACGCAGGAGCTATTAGAATCACTGATGCCCTCTCCTGTTTGATACAAGCAATGAATCATGGAAGGAGAGCAAACGGAGGAAACAGGTATTCCAACCTGAAAACCCAAGGAACCACCAGAGCATCTCTCAGAACGGCCTGCGGATCTCTTGACCTTGAACTGTACTTTGGAAGCTTGGCGTTCTGATGGGATGCCATCAGATCTAACTCTGGCACACTCTATTTAAGGTCTAAACTGGAAAACACCTTGTTTCAAGACTGATTGGGTTTCCAAGAAGACTTGGATTGTTCCTGTTTGGAAGAAG